>NC_133581.1:3510843-3800662 GCF_964106895.1 Numenius arquata
GCATAGTGATTTAGTAGTCCCTTTTATTATGTCTGAATCTGACCCGTTAGCTCTACTTTGACACATTCACAGGTGGAAATACCCGAGCAACGTGCTTTCCTCCGGTTATTTCCTTTGAAAGCAGTTCACGGGGATTTAGCAAAGAAAGCATTTGCCAAGGTCAACAGATCATAACCGCCCCACATCAGAATAAAAATTAATGGAAGTGATTTATTAGCCAGCTCAGATTTCAGTGGAAGTTTCCCAGAAATTAAAGTGCTGTGAATGATCCAGTTCCTAACCAAATCACTCAGAGGCTTCTCGAGGCAAACCCATTCCTTGCAAAATACTGCAGAGGGAGCTCGAAGCCTGAGAGTGTTTCAAACTGAGCCTTTTGACTTCATGGTTTTCACTGTAGTGGCAGGGCAAAGAGCAAAAAAAAGATTAATTTCTGCCGAGGCTTCAGTGAGGTGTCTGTCACCGGGACATTCAGGCAACAAACACCCGTTTAGAGACTGCGGACACCAAACGGTGAAGCACGTGGCTGCCCTTTGTGGGGTCTTTGCACCGTCCCATTGCATGAAGAAATTTGGGGTGGCTGAAAGGTTGCTTGGGAGGGTTTATGACCTAAAAAAAAAGCAACGTAGTAATCTATGTGTCCTGAATAGTAAATGTTTTGGTAAAGCGTGTGGGGTTGTACTGAACCACAGATGACTGAGATGAGTTTGCATGGGAACTTTGGAAGATGCTTTGTGTTTTCCAGCCAAGGCAACATACATTTCTGGCTGGCCCTTCTTCTTTGCTCTAGCCTCCTACTCTGATCTGCTGTGGGGCTGTCTGACAGTTTCTGCAGGTGCTGCAGCGCCTCTGATGTAACCTGATTTGCTGTTAGTGCTCATTAGCAAGTATGGGAATTGCTGAATCCACCTTTGATGATTGTTTCCACTATCACTGTCAAGCAACTTCCTCTTCAAATGGCTTTCTGTAAATATTAATCGCTTGCCTTCTCTTTTCCGCCAGCCCCTCTTCTCTAACGAGGGGTGTGCTTGCAGCCTGCTGTTGGCACACCAGAACTAGTTTTAATCTAGCAATTTCAGATGCTGGTTGCAACATCGCTACTTCAGCCCAGTACGTGGCATGCTCAAATCAGAGATGGTAACGCAGGCGTTCAAAGAAATCTCTCTCCTTTCTGAGGCCCACAGCGAGGGCTGCACACACCGGTAGAGTTTCCAGTGTTAATAAATATAATTTCCTTTTTTTTTTTGCTTCTGTTATGAGCTACAATACCTGCTGCTTTGTATTTACTTTGCTTACCTTTGATACATTTAAAGCTCAAATCACCGCTATTAGTTCAGTGCTTCTGCGTGAGGGTAAAGCTCTGCTCCTGGGTTTGTAAGGTGCGAAGGATGTGGTTCTGCAGGATCTCCTGTCCGGTTTCACAGAGCAGAGAGAGGTGAAAGACTCAATGGATCAGGACTATGACTTGACAGACTTGGAGGTGTAGTTGCTGTGTGGGATGAAGAGATAGTCAATAGGTGTCTTCAGAGGCAGAAACTGGAATCAAGTCAAGGAGCACTTGCTGCTTTACTGCTGTTTCTTTACGAGCTGCTGAATGGTGCTTATTAGATTGGCTGGGCTGATTGTCAAGGGAGAGGTAGGATTGTCAAAGTTTGGCTTTTTTAGTAAGTGGAAGGAAAAGGGAATATTCATAAAGCGGAGGTGGTGTCAGAATTCAAGCCATTCCATTGTGATAAGAGAAATCTATACGCTGATGCACACCGGTTTTAAAAAAATGCGACTCCCTCCCTGCTAGCTGAATTGGGCAGTAACAGGTTTTTTTGTTTGCTTGCTTGCTTTTTTACTCCCATGGTGAGTAAACTGATTTCCATAAAATTTCTTCATATACTTTCTCAATGCCTCTTGTCCATTGTTTGCAAAATCCTAAAATGCAAGTTTTCAGCAAAGAAAACACAGTTTCTGCATTTTCTTTTGTGAATGAATTGATCTGTCCATGTTTCTTTTGTCAGATATTACCTCTCTGTTGCTATAACGTCTAGCGCAGAAAGAAGTGCTCTAGTAAAGAAACTATTTGTGAAGAGACTTAGGATCCAAGGAGAAAACCGTCCGTGACAAAAAGGCCTATAAGAAGTGGCAAATTGTGTGTTGAAAGAGAGAAAATTAGAAGCAGAGTGTGGGAAAAGTAAATAAGTATTGAAAAGAAAGTGAACTCCGGCATGAATAGGTTGTATACAGATAAAAGATCTGGCCAAGTAACAACAACAAGCAATAAGTTGTTAAAAGATGCTTGAACTTAATATTGAAACAGAGGAAGTGTTGATATAATTCTGTTGATATAGTTCTGTTGTGTTATTGTTGGCAGAAGAAGTTAGTTTAACTTTAGGGGAAGGGTAGATTGTAGACTCTTGTTTATTTTCTCCAGCTAAAAACCTCTGACTTGACTTTTTACCTATTTTTGTAGGGAATTTTCATCATACCATGTAAGTATGAAATCATCCAGACAAACATTTCACATGTCAAAAAAGCTGTGTGTATATATTAGACCAGCACATTTCATTCCTCTAAACCATATTTATTACTCAAGCTCCGCAACATCGATTTTGCACTTGGAAAAGGAGAGAAACGGAAAATGAGGTTGTCTGCACAGGAATGTCATTGTGAAATAAGCTAGGGAGGAAATAAAAAACCTCCCCAAATAGCAGTGAATGATCATTAGATTTCTTTTTGGGCCCTTTCTATTTCTGTTCTACTCAGTCCCTGCTGGAACTAGACTAAGCTGACCTGTAGAGCATTGGAAGTGTCCGCTCTCTGAAGGTTGCCTTAGAATCGCCATGTGAGGCAGTTATTCTGAGCGTTTTCCTCCTGAGGATAAATCTAAGGCAAAATATGATACAGAGATGCCAAATCTCACGTTAACTTATGCCAAGGTATGTCCACATGCCTGTCTTCCACAGCGCCTCACAGAAATACCGGCGGGGGTCTATAGGCAAAATATCTCCCTACGGGTGGTGAAAAGCCACTGGACTTCAGCAATTTGTGAGTCCAACACTTGCTCCAACCCAGTGAGTCTCAAACCCATACTGGGACCGTGCCCCATTGCCCAGTGTTGGGCTCTGTGGCTGGTGGAGAACAAAGCGAACGAAGTTAAGATACGAACTGGAAGTTGCTATTCATCTAGGGAAACAGTCCAGCGGTTCTGATTGCCAGACTTGAAAGCTACTACTGATTAATTTCTGAAGAGTCTATAAATTTGTTCTTTATTTTCCTGAGCTGCTGTATTGCCAGTTCCCAAGCCCAATAAAAACATGAAAAGGTAAATACTTACCACATCAAGATTTATTTTCTTGGATAGAAAATAAATGGAGGTGTTTTTCTTTGGTCTCCTTCTTTGCATTAAAAAATACAATATTCTGAGCAGCTATAAAAAATGTTAGGATAACTGAAAACTAATTATTTTGCAGAAAATGGATCAATTTTTGCACTAGTTTGCACCGCTTGGAAGTATTTCTTACAAATATGCGAATAGTCCTATACCACAGGACCTCATCCTCCCATCTAAGGAAAGGGGTTTTTTCCCCTTTATTTACTGAGTACAGCAGCACTCAGTTGCCTGATACACAGCATTGCGGTTGAAAAAAACTTACACCCTCCAACTTCAATGACGGTTGAAAAAGCAGCGCAGGGATTTTTTTGTGTGTGTGTGTGAATATTCCAGCTCTAATCTTTTCTGCTTTAAGAGCCCCTGCTTTGGACCTGGTCATCGTCACGAAAGCGGTGTGAAAAAGGTAACCTTTTTCCCAGCCGTGTCTCTGCCTGCAGAATGGCCTCTTGGCCTCTAAATGTCTCCCGGAGCTACTAAATTTTCACTTTAATAAATATAAATGAAGGAGCCTGGCCACACTTGCTTGATTTCTGAGTTAAACTCAGGTAGTGTGAGCTCACTACAGTGACTGGGATACATTTCCTAAAAACCAGTATTACCTTAGATACCTGTGGCTGGCAGTAGAATTACCCATTGGAGGAAAGATTGGTGGATTTTTTTTGTTCTTCCCTTCAGGAATGTGCCAATACAGTGTTTTCCATCTGAGTCATTATCTCACCGTCATTGAAGTTGGAAGGTGTAAGTTTTTTTCAAATCCGATTAGAGAGGGAGCGCCTTGTCTGCTCGAACACAGTGCAGTTATTATCCGCAGCGCTCATTTCCTTTTAAAACGTGAATAGTTTTATGCAACCATTAAGTGACACAGGATATGACTAGGTTAGTTACTCATAGGGATTTAGATATAATAAATAAGAAAACAAATCTGGTTTTGTCATCCCCCTCCCTTGATTGTTGAGGGGGAGGGGGAAGGAAGTATTATTTTCTGCTCTCTAACGAAACGTTTTAATTTGAACATTTAACTCTGACTACAGTGTTGTAGTCAGAACCAGATACAAAGTAGTCTTAAGCCACAATTTGGAGTTCATTTTCATACACAAACATGATGGAAACTTGTTGCATCAGGGGTGAAAAGTCTGTGAAGGAGCGTGAGTCACTGAGATAAGAACGGATTAATATAATACGATCTATAGCATTTATACATTTTCCTTACAGTCTGTATGCTTAAGAAGGAAGGAAGTTACACACACCACAGCTTTGTCTGCCTACCCTCAAAAAATTCGCTTTTCTTTTTTCTTGCAAAGCTCTTGTTCAGAGACACAACCAATATTGACTTGCAATGTAAGATCAGACCCAAGCTCACCCTCTCCCGTCTCTCAGATTAATATAAAGATACAGCTTTGCTGTTATTCACTGATTTCGGAGTGAGGCTTTTTCAAGCAGAAGTAGCCTGTGTTACATCTTTGCCAAGTACCTGAACCTGGAAGCGATTAACTGTCATTTCTTATCCACGAGAAGCCCCAGAGATGATTACCAGCTTAGCTCTACAGCTCTCTCTGGTCAGAGCTAAAAGATAAGCATCATAAAGATGCAGAGAAATTTGGTTTCAGGTGTAAAAATTCAAAAAGACAAAAGTGAAGAGGTTTAGCAGAATTTCAGAACTGACTCTCGGTTTGACTTCTTTTGCTCTTTGATGCCGGGAAGAAGATGTAGCTGAAATCACATTAATTTACTCTCAGGACTTTCACTGTTCCTTCCCTGCTCCCAACTCCCTCCCACAGTCCCTGAGCAGAGTAAAATACCTAAATAACTCTAGGAGTGCGGCCCAGAATCCACCAGATTGAGAAGCCATTTCGTTATGCACCACCGTCTCGTGCTGACCTGAGAGGTCGTGCCGTAAAGGCTGGCCTGCTGAGATTTATTACCTTCCCATTTGACGGTTAATTACTTGTAACTACCTACCTTCTTTACCTACAGACGTATTTTGAAGATTAATACTTTGAGAAATGTGAGCTGCTTATCTAATTAATTACATGCTCCTGCCAGGACAGAGGGGAATTCCACGCTGGTGAGCACCGTGCTGCGATGACACAACGCTGTGGTCTGGGAGGCAGCAGCGGTGGCTCAGCCACTTACGGGCACGTCGCCTCTGGGGCTTGAGAAACTCACCTGCGACAGAACCAAGGGGCTTCTACCACCTGGGGCCTGACTTCAATGTTGGAAGCTGTGTGAGAGTTTATAAATCACTCTGATCGTTAAAAATAAGTGTGTCCCTAGAGGAACTGTTTATTTTTGATCACCGAGGATCATGGCATTATCTGCAGTCAGTGGAAAAGGCAGAGTCAGCAAGCCCTCACTGATACTTGGAGAGGTCTTCTCTTTCTTACTCTGTTTTTATCCATATCCTTCCAAAGGACCAAAGCCATCTGGCTTTCACCCGAACGCAAGACCAACAATATTGCATCGCCCGGCAGGATGAGACTGCCATCGCTACAAAAACACGGGCAAAGGCTGCCTGATAACCTGCCTACAAGATGGGGCCACCTGAGGAAGCGAGTGTTTCTCTCTCCAGATAAATAACAACTGTGGCTGATCTGCCAGCTAACTTGGACCTGAGAACATCAACCAAAACCCTCTTCTTCCTCCCTTCCCTATCTGCACCTTTTCCCTAGCCTCCCTCTCTTATATTTCAACTAGAGAAGGCGGCCACTCTTTTTTAATTTAGAAGTCAAAGTGGGGGATAACCTTTTCTTCTGCTCCAAGATTGCTTAGCTACCTGCATTTAACTCTTCCTCTGTAAAGTTAGGCCGTTAAGTTTGCTCAGCTAAATGCTTTTATTCTTTTTCTCATGAGCATGGATACATTTCCCATTTTGGCATGAATTTTCTCATGCAGGTGATAGTAAGCAAGATGAAAGCTGTGACCTCAAAACCTTCAAACTTTTGTAACTAAGTTCACATCACGCCTTTGATTTTCTGAGCCCTACTGGTTTCATTTTCTGAGCCCTACTGGTTTGATTTTCTGAACTCTTACTGCTCACACAACTCATCTGCATCAACGTATTTTGCCTTCAGCTGATGCTCTGAGTTATAAAAGTACCGTACAGTAAGCATCACCAATTTTTATTCTAAGTGGAAGCAATCATTCAATAAGCAATGCTTAGTCTCATGCAAAGTGCGCTGCAGCCAAAGGGAGTCAAAGGAAATGTTTTCTTTGGCTTCAGATGGCCTCGAATCAGGCAGCATGCATGGTATTAAAAATTAAGGAAAGAGCTTAAAATTAAAAAGAAGCCACATTAATAGTTAGGTTCTTCTTCAGAAAGGCCTGTTGGGCTAAAAAAAGATGGAAGTTAAAAAAAGAACTTTAGTTTTTCTCTGCTGTACTAAAAATGGTATATTGTGTTTGGTCACGGAATAAATAGTACTCAAATGCGAAAAGAATTGAACCAGAGTTTGAATGGAATCCATATAAATTTTAAGACATGGATTCTTCAAGGTCAAAAGGAAAAGGAGTTGATTACTCTGAAAACTTCATAGGAAAATATAAATGGACTCAAGTGAGCTACGAAACTTCAGGAGAGTTCATACTCCTGAGGTAACGATGAAAAGTAAATTTTTTTTATTATTGCTTATTGGAAATCACAACAGCCAAAAAGATCATTAACAGCTCAGGACCAGAGAGCACGGATGGTGTAAAAATAGAAATGTATCTGTGCCTTGACTTGAGACTTATTCACCCTTAAGCTATTTAAGACTGCAAAATATTTGTAAGACAGTATCTTAGAAACACAATGACATGGAAATCGAGAAAATTCAGACTCGTACTGTCGACACAATAGGGTGGGTACAATTTCCTCCTCCTCAGACCCACCAACGGAAGTTGTGTCTCTGCCACAAACTTTGGGTAGAAAGAATCAGTGTATTTTAGCAATGGTTCAAATATGGGCCACGCAGCCACTGCCAGTGTAATCTCTCCTACTATTGTCTGCATTTGCTCTTGGATTAAGTAAAGTAAAAAGCATAATAATTTTCCTTTTAATACATTGATACATTGGGGTTTGGCTTTTTTTTTTTTTTTTAAATCTTTGATCAAAGCAGGGCTGGGAAATGGGGTTTTGTACTTAAAATTTTGTGGCAGGAGCACACCAAGAACAGGTTAAATGCACGTCGTGGAGATCCTCTCAAATCAATACAGAATTCAGCTGTATTTGTACAAATATAAGTATTGCTATTTTTTGTCAAACTTGGCCCATACAGCAGCTGTGAGACACATCGAGGTGTATTCAGTTATTTCTTGGTCGCTTCCAGATCCCTGCTTCTCTGTGTTAACTTGGGGTCTTTTTCCCCCTCTTCCAGTGAATCCTTATTAGCATAATCCTGCCTCAAATTTGCTACTGGCAAAACCAAAATTTGTTTCTACTTGCATCAACAAATATGAAAAAAACCTTTCATGAAAAGTACCACAAGTGCAGTGCAAATCTCCTTCTGGAAGGCATTATCTTATATCTAATAGACTCGTATCTACTATTTTGTCTTTAAGAACTGACAAAACCAAACCAGTTACCAACTAGGCAGTGATTTACCTGCTTCTGGTTTTCATATCCATTACCTTGGAACTGAATTCTCACCTTCTGACTAAATTTCATCAGTTAGAGCATTGAATTTTTTCTGGCTGGAAAGGGAGAATTGGTATAAAGCCTCACGTTTTGCCTTCTCACAGAACACCTAAATGGGAGCAGGATTACAAACTGGAAATAGCAGGTCAGGTTCTGAGCCCAGCTTGGCTTGGACAGGTCCCAGAAGGCAATAAAAATGCGATCTACACAGTGTAGCCTTTCTGCTGCCTGAGCTACTCCCCTTCAGAGCTACGTTCAGCAAGACACAGCTGAAGGAATCCCTGAGTTTCACTCCTTTAGTTTTACCATTCCATTTTTTTCTTAATTTTTCAATTTAAATGAACACACCAAATAGCATTCGTCCTCATTACGAGCCCACTTCAAATGTCTTAGTGAAAGCTCTTACACCTTACCTTCTGCTAAATGCCTAAGACTGAAGTCAGAAGGAAATTCAAGCTCCCAGGATACAATCCATCACTTAATATTCAGTGTCTACGGTCTACACCTGTGCTAGAAGCCAAACCTCCCTTTGTGCTCACGGAGACAGATGCATCTTAGGGGGGGTTCATTTAATCTCAGAGCGGGTATTTGGAGCTGCCAGAACCCAAGATTTACCTTCTGTGTTGTTAGGAAGACGTCTAGAAATGAAGCAGTCGATACCCGCAAACAAATCTCAGTTCTGGCCTCTGCTCTACGAGGAGCACTGAAAAGGGCATCGCAGACCCACTTGTAGGCAAACTTTAACACGAATTACTGTATTTCTCAAATCTGGCAGTACTCATAGTTGGACACTCGGAGCACAAGGAGGGATGGGAACAGAACCTGTCCCACAGGAGAAACTCTTGCATATTTAAGTTTATTTCAAATAAGTGTTCAAAGAAAAAAAAAAAAAGGAGCTAAAACAGATTTAGTATATATTTGCTTTTCTTAAAAAATGATTCCATGAAAGAGTTTTATAGTTATCTAAGTAGTAATACAGTTTTTATATACAAAATTCCATTTCAAACAATTTACTGTACAAAAGAAAGTATAAGCAACCGTTACTATGTCATGATTTCAGCAAATAATGAAAAATTCTGATAAGTATGTGTTCAGGATACAGTTCTACCATTTACAGGAATGTCAGTATTAAGCTGGGAATACTTTTGGATCAGTATTTACAGATGAAATTCCCTTCGAGGAGGTTCCCCTAAGATTTCTCTTCACAATAGGTAGTTCATGTTTGGTTTTCTTCTGGATCTTTTGGGCTACCAAGGAATGAGAGGAAGAAGGCTTTTTCACCGAGCTGCAGGGACAGGATCCTGCCTGATTTATTCCCCCTCACAGTCCTATTGCAGTCAGTGGGCCTGATCCGGTGAACGCTTCCTACCAGGCGTAACGCTTCTTGTGGGAATGAACCAGGCAGGATTTGGCCCTACAGTGGTAAGCTATCATAAGATACAAATTTCAAAAATAGTGACATTCCTGCAAGTCAAAATACAACAGAAACGAGAGTTAACAAAATATAAGCCCTTTATTAATAAAAATCTTTGGTTGGATCAATATTTTAAATAAGCTTCAAGAATATTTGGTTAATACCATTTTCTTTCTTCCACATAATTTCTTTTCTGGTACCTTCTTTGGACAGACTACAGAAAAATATCAAGTTTATCACATACTTTAAAACAAATAAATATATCAAAAGCTAAATATGGCATTTTTTTTTAAGTTCTAGCATAAATCTTTAAATTAGTTTGCCAAAGAAAAAAGAAAAGGAAAAAAGAAATAACTAACTTCTCTTGAAAACAGTCTTTTGACGTTTGGTTTTGTAACAAACCATACAGTAGTTAGACTTTAAAGAAATCTTTCATTTTTATTTTATTTTTCAATTTTATATTTGCAATGCAAGTGCCATGGACAAGACAAAGCAATAAAAGAAATGAGGTTAATTGCACCAATATTATTTGGAAGTGCAGTTTATCGTTCGACAAAGCAAAACTAAAATGTACTATGCTTAAAAAGAGTTGTACTGATGGGATTCAGCTAGGCATCGTAAGTAAGGATTTTAGAGTTATACTTTAAGGAAGCTCCTTGTACAAAAGAGAGAGTATTTTAAGACAAAAGAAAAGTCCTGTAACTAACCGAAGGTCTGGTCCTGTAGCCCCAGTGCAGGCAAAGCTTCCATTGAGGACAGTAAGTGGGACATGGTTTGGATTTACTCCTCCGGCACAGCCTCTGGGAAATGCCATTCAACAGCAGAAAGTCTGCGGGAGCCACTGGCTGTGAAAAAGGGGTGCAGACTCCTTTCTCCTGCAGAGGATGGAGGGCTACAGAGAAAAACCTGGCTACGAACGGGATGTGCTAAAACAACGGGAAAAAGGGAATTTTCTCAACAACAACAGTGTCCCGAGTACTAGGCAGGGCAGTGTGAGTCACTGTAGCTCTACGTGTGCTCGTTAATTCAGGGCATTTAACCAAATGCTCTGTGATCATCTACCTGCTGGAAGGATCTCCGGAATTGTGCTGCTGCTGCCTGGCCACGAGCGAGGAGCCGCTGGGGAACTGCTCAAAAACACAGCCCGTGGCAGCCGGGGGCACTGAGGTAGCTTCATCCACATCAGTCGTTCGTTGGTAAAAAAAAAAAAAAAAAGCACTTTTCCAGATTGACTTTTCTGATGTTTCTGAAGAGAGCAGTGTCCCGGTTAAGGTCTTGGGTACACAGCAGATTGCCACCAGTGCCCCACACACCAGTGTGACTCTGAAGCTCAGCAGAAGCTGCAGGTTCAAACACAGACGTCTGCCAGCAGAGCTAAACCCTGGCCTGGGAAGCAAGTCAGCCTGGTAGGCTTTACGTGGTCTCTCTCCCGCCAAAAGGGATACCAGGGCACACTCTAAAGCTGATTTTGCATATACATTATCCCCACGGACCTTCAAGACTGGGGTTCCAAAAATATTTTAAATTAGTAGTGTTATTATTATTATTACTTAAAATTGACCTTTATTTATTTAGTTAATTAATAGGCTATGGTCAAATTCTCAGAGAATATCTCTATCAAGACGTACTAAGTACCTGCATTTATTAATGCACGCCAACGTCAATAGTGTCATCCAACAATGAAATATAAAAATTCCCTGCATTACTGCTTGTGCAAAAGAAAAAACAACATTATCAGAAATAGAATGTGGTCCTCCATATTTGTAAGAAGAGCATTTCTCACAAAGATGGGAGCAGAACGGCAGCACATCCTTCAACATGCACCAGGTTGCCCATTAATCGAGTCCTGCCCTTTACGCGATGGCTTGTGAATCAGTGGAATGCCCCGACATACGCAACTCCCTCCTCTTCTATACGTCCAGAGGATACGAATGGCAGGAGGACAAGCTCCCACTGTGGCTCCTGGAGAGTCTGGGACTGTGATTGTTACAGTTTTCACCTTTTTTCTTGTCGTTGTCTTTCCAGGTTTCTAGCATTTGCAGTTTCCCTTGCTCTTCTCTCATGAAGACCTCCACCATGAGAACTTTCTCTTTATGAATCTGCTGACTAATGTCCTTGGGAATGTCTGGGATAATCCAGTCAACAAAGTCACTCATAAACATGACCAAGTTCTGAAAATGAAATTATGAGAAAATCTCAGCAAGGTCAAATGAAAGGATGACTGTAGGGGAAGGGGCTATTTTTGGTGTGCTTAGGAAGAAAGGACAATATTTGAGTTGGGCTCAACATCATGTCGCAAGCCTGATACTAAGCCAAATTCACCTCGACTTCTTGTTCATGCTAGAAGTAGAGAAAAATGGCAGGCAGAAAAACCTCTATGATTTATGCACAAACACTGTCACAGCCACTTACAAATCCAGGGGAAATACTGTCATTGATATCTGAGTATCAAAGGCTTACAAGTTTTACATCAGAAAGGCAGAAGCAAATAACGAGGTAAAAACGATCAAAGTTAGTAAAATACATTTCAATGAGATGTTTCTGACTTAAAAACCTCGATTCAATGAAAGGGAGGTCTTTCAGAGAAAGATACGTATTTTGTCAAAAAAAAAAAGAAAGGAATTGAAGCTTTGCACCCAGTTGTTTAGACAAGACAGGCTTAAAACACTTGTGTCACAATAACCAGCATCACTGTTGTGATCGAATAATGTCACTTAGGGAAAAATTACAAGCTTTGGCCTTCTTGTTCAGATGCAAGTTAAACTCTAGCTGGGAAAATTTTGGAAATTTCATTTCTTCACTAAGTCTAGGAATGAGTTTGGATGAAATCTATGCTGCTTCAGTGAACCCGTTGAGGTCCTACTGAGAAACCGGTGGGACCTCATTAGTATCAGCCTTGTGCTTTGCTGCTCACTAAGGTCATGAAGTTGCTTCTGCATCAACCCAGTTCAGGGAATTTCTGGGGATGAATTTTCCACTGGGGATATGCCTGGGTGGGTGGGAGGGAGAGGGTGAATGAGGATGGGCAAATTTTTTTGCTTTTCCATGAAACAGCTGAGAAAGAGGTATTTTCTTTGGCCTAATAACTTATTTCCAAAAGTGGCTTGCCTTATGTAGCTGAAGAAATGTAACTTTTTCTTTCTCATATAAAAAGTGCCCGCGGTATGAACCTACCTGGAAAACTATCACAAATGCTAATCTTGCTGCTAGGACAGCCCAGAAATCCTTTGAAATGTCGTACTTGTTTTCGGACCAAGGGGGTTCTCGATAATCTTTGTATCTGCAAAAGAAGACTCAGTAAATCAGTGCTCTCATTCAGAACCGTGAGCACCATGAGGAATTAATACCCAACAGTCAAACAGTGAATCAAACCATCTAAAAGCAAGTCCGCTATTACAGCATGACGCTGTCTTAACCTCTCAGAAACAAGACACAGCTGAAAGCCTCCCACAGCCTTCAAGTTTTACTCAAAATTAAAGGTATTCAGTCTTAATACCCTCTAATTAGTACAAATATAATATCAATTGTGCAAAAGGTGGAGTAAAGTACACAGCTCAGATAATTTACTTTCTTTTAAGATCGGTACAAAAAATTACAACTTCTATTTTTCAGACTAATTTTAAAGACAAAAATACTGATCTTACATCCATAGAGTGCGTTGCGCTACGTGGTGTTCTCCTTGTTCATGATGAGCAAAAGCTCGCAGGTAAATTTTGCCATATAGAGAGAAGGTGAGAATTTTGCCTTAGCTGTGGCTTACAGAAAATCTATGAGCTAATCAACAACAGAAATGGGACCAAGAAAAAGACATTAAATTTTAAACCACAGCATCCTATCAGTATTTTGAAAGAATTAGGGCTCCATATTTTCAAATGATTTAAAAAACCCTGGAATATGGAACAAATGATGGGATGGGAAGGACAAAGAGGCTACAAAGCAAATAAATCTGGCATTTTTCTATTAGACCATGTCACTAACACTTCCATTCTCCAAGTTCTGTGCTAAAAGCATCTTTGCCAACCTCATTTATCCTGTGCCCAAAGATCACCAGTAGGAAACCAGGAGAAAGTAAAAGCAAGCAAAACTAATACATACGCAATTTTGGTGGTTTTTTGCTTTCATCTGAGAGTGATTTTTCTGTTTAGCACTCATTTCACCAGATTAACTTGCACTATTCAGATTTATAAAGAATATAAATTAAAAAAATAATATGACTATAAAGGAGGTGGTTTATTCCTGGTCAGTTTGTGTAATTCAAGTCATCTTTCTCTTTTTTTCTTTCCTGGAATGTCACTTTCTTCCTTGTTCTCCTCTTCCCCTTCTCACCCCCACTGCCACTGTTTTGTGGTCTAAGTGCTTTCAGTGTTATATTTGGCTTTGGTCCCCAATTCTAAGTGTTAAACCATTTGTTTTGAGGATGGTGCATATCTAAGGACACCTAGGCACTGACCTAGATTGCTTCATAAGGAGAAATACTCAACAGTGATTTTCCCTTAAAAATGAAAATAATATGCAAAAATTGTTACAGGCATGAAGATTTCCTGTACAGCGGTATTTTAAGTGGGTCTTAAATTCTAGTGCAGATAAGGATGCTATTACTCTCATCAGGAATTGCTAAAGAAACTGGACATAAAAAGAGAGGTGTACTGTGAAGTCACACTCATTCTATCAAGTAGCACATGATACAACAACATGACATCACAATAACATCGTTTTGTTCCCTTAAAGCACCATTGTGCTGTTTATCGTTATTTATCTCCTTTGCTTGAAAAAGGGAATACATAAAAATATAAATCTTTGCACGGACAAACACTGAATATAACAATGCTAATCTCTATTTCCCAGAATAAGCAGTACTTCAGATTCAGGTGTTGTGGTTGCTTAATATTTTCACTGAATTTCACTGAATTTTTAGAGTTGGAAGGGACCATAGAGATCATCTAGTCCAACTCCCCTGCCGAAGCAGGATTGCCCAGAGCATGTCAGAGCATGTTACTCAGGACTGCATCCAGGCGGGGCTTGAAAATCTCCAAAGAAGGGGACTCCACAACCTCCCTGGGCAGCCTCTCCCAGGGCTCTGTCACCCTTGCAGTGAAGAAGTTTCTTCTCATATTTGAGTGGAACCTCCTATGTTCCAGCTTGTGCCCGTTGCCCCTCGTCCTCTCTCTGGCAACCACTGAAAAGAGTCTGGCTCCCTCCTCCTTCAACCCACCCTTTAGATACTTAAGCTAAGACGTTCAAGATATAGATATTTAAGCCAAGACGTTCAAGGCAATGGATCCATCTGATACAGAAGGCTACCAAGGTGTTAAAAAAGTATTAAAAGTACAAGGGGGAATGTAAAAATTTGTCCCGTTCTTAGTCAGCTGTGAAAATAATCAAAGTTAGTTATCGCTCAAGAGAGTACCTGCATATCTGAACCTCGTAGCCCAGATCCATGGGGTCGTTTGGAGCTGTTCCTGCTTGAAAATCGCTGACATTAAAAGAGGATAGTGTATGGTTGACGAAGCCATGCATGGTGCCATTCTCACTGTACATATACAGGTACACGAGGCGTGGAATGAAGTCGGATGTGAATGAGATCACAAATGCCTAAGCCATAAGAGTAAAGAGTGAACGCAATATTCAGGCAGTGGTTAAGTTAATAATACACTCCAGTTACGTCGCGCAACTTCAGAAAACGAGGGGGGAGACTGCAGCCCACGGGGCCCTAAAAATGGAGTATTCTGTGCTACAACAAGGGAGCATTTACTGCCTACTCTTCCGAGTTGCAGGATATTAGATGGAGCAGTTCCACTACTGAGATTCTACCTGGATAACAACTTGAATTCCCCAGGGAATGAAGCAGCCGTACCCCCCCCTCCCAGCACCAGAGGAAAGCCAAACACGGCGCTGCTTCCCCCTGCCCCAGTCACAGCTTGTCCCTGCTATGTTCTATAAGGTCCAACTGATGGATTTCCAAGTACTTTTCTGTTCTGACAGTGAATTGACTTTTTAAATTGTCATTGCATTGCAAAAGACCATTAATTGTATGTGGCTTTTAACTCCATCAAGCTAAAAGGATGAGCAGACCGAGCCCAGTTTTATTTTTATGGTCACAAAAATTGCATTTTATTTGGTTATTTAAAAAGGTTTTCTAAAAATGTCACACCCAAAATGCAAGACAGCCAATTCGGCCGAGTTCTCCATCACTTTAGCCTTCCTCATTTATCATTATTACGAAACATTCTCACTGGCATAAATCCCATGTACATGTGGAACAAACACCGTACAAAATGTTTTACTTATTTTATGATAAAGAGGGATAGCACATAGATCAAAGAGGGAAAAATAACACTGGATAATGACGAAGAGAGACTGCATCGAAGAAAAGGGGGGAAAAAAAAAAAAAAGGAGAAATTATTTCCAAAGGAAAAGAGGAGAAATGGTGCAGACAAATTAAGGCAGCATATCAAATAACCCAAAGAATGGTTTGGCCACAGCACAACAGACACCTGTGGGCAAAGCGAAGGGGTTTCCAGTCAGGATAATGGTGAAAAAACCCAGAGGGCCCATGGAGACGTGGCCGTAAGCCCCACACGGCCCCTGTTTTGCCACATTGCAAACATGTTTTCAGCTTGTCATTCAGCTTTTTATTTCATCTTTCCCCAGGTGGGGTGCAATGAGGATAATCAATTTGGTTGTCTATTCATATAGAATATTAGATAAGTACATAAACGAATATATTAAGGTGTGCTAAAATCTAACTTCACTGTTGAAGTAAACAAAAAATATTTTCACGGATTTTCGGAGCTGAGTGAGAGCAACGAAGTTCGAGGCCAGATTTTCAACAGAGGAAGACTGTGCTCTGATGAACTGAACTAATTGCCAGCCAGATGATTACCTGACCCTAAAAAGGGCACTGAAATGAAAAAATACATCATCTTAGTGGTAGTATTTCAAAAAAGCAAAAGTAAGCAGCTGTGGTCTTATTTGCTTGAAGGGGAAAACTGTATTATGAAAACATTCTGGAAAAAAAGCTGCAACGACTATTTAATATTTTATATTATTGCTACTACTATCACAACTTTAAAATAAACACTGCATATGATTCTCTAATATTACAAAAACTTTCCGAATCATATACTTTCATTTGATTTGAAAGGCTGAAAGGAAACTAATGGAGCAGAATGGAAAAGCCAGCCTATTGAATTACAATTTTATTCATGCCGAATTACTTACATTTATTATGACAGCAAGCTTTCCAATACCTCTGAGGATATTATACCAGATTCCTAAGGAAGGAGACAAACATGTAAATGTTTTTCCAGTCATTAAAATTAGACAAATTACATTTTTAGTTAACAGTGTTAGAAGTACTTATGACTGTGCCGAACTAGAGTTATGTTTTAAGTAAAAAAGAACAACTTCTAAGAGATTAATTTAATGACCTTTAAGCAAAGAGAGCCCAACTCTGTCTTCCGAAGCTATATTTAGCTACCTATTTTTTTTTGAGCTTTTAAGCTAAAAGCTTCTTTGAGGAAGAGGAGGGAAAATGTGAGACAGAAGAATGCTGGCATAGGTAGAAAAGTAAAAAACATGAAATTTCATTCAAACCTCTCAAATGCTTGAGGAGAAAAGAGAAAGCCACAGATAGGGAGCTGGGACCTCCACACATCTGGTGCAGAACATACTGGTCTAACAGTTTTAAGGACCTGAATCTGTTTCTACACCTTCTCATCGCTATTTATCCTACCTCAGTTTTGAGAAAGCCAGGCTCCAGTGGAGCCACTCGGTGGGATTTTTCCATTTGCATCTGGAAACCATGTAGATACAGGTTTCCTCAGCATGGGCTCTGTGCATACAAAACGTAAATCCAACCCGCCCCATAGTGACTTAGGTTCAACCCCTCTGGATTTAGTCTGAGGATGATGCATGAAGTCCCACAGGTCTGCGCCTTCCCCATCTCCAGATCCCATTCCCCATGGAAGGGCTTCTCTGAAGTCTACATAATGTGCTGGTTTAGAGTACGTGATCGTGCACCCTTGGCCAGGCCTCTCTAACGGTCTCCTGGTCATTAGTGACAGCTTGGAAATGTCTCCTTAATTGAAGTCTTGATGGAAAAATCCAGGGCTGCTACCAGATCTGCGTGGTTACAGCCCTGGTGAGCCACTCTCCTACTCTGGGGCTGAAAAGGAAGGAAGATGTAGGAGCTTTATGCAGGGTGACATCCCTGGAAGAGTCCTCCAGCCTGGCTGAATCCTTTGTAACTAACCAAGGCCTGGGCAGAGTACAGAACTGAACTTCAGGAACAGGTACACAGTATCAGTGGAAGCAGAGATAGACCTCTGTTTGCTGCCAGTGGTACCCACCGCCGTTAGCAGGTGGGACCTTCTCCTTTCCTGATTCTGCTGATGCTGCCCTAAAACCTCATCTGCTTTGTCTGTGGCCATCTTTCAGTCTCTGACTTTGGGATGTCTCTGAAAGAAGTGAGGTTCTTTCACCCACAAGAGCGGGACTGAACTGCAATAAATTGCAATTAACATCCCCTCAAAAACAAACTCCCAAACCCCAAAACACAACAAAAAAACCCAACACTGCTCACCATAACATCTCCACCAGCAACCTTAGCCTGCAGCACCACATGAACCAGCCACAAAACACCCCAAAAGCAGTGTCATGGTAAAGGCTACTGCTTTTACTGCCTTTTACATGGCAAAACACGATGTGTTCTTCATCTCTAGGATGATCCTGGGCCACAAGGATGAGCCCAAGGAGAAACTCTGCTTGCACAATACCAGAATGACCCTGCTGACTGGCTCTGTAATATGAACAACTATTTTAATGACCTTTTTACATGTAATAACCAACATCTGGGAGAAGCAGGGTCCTCATGGCACATGCCCATAGCTGTCAGCCCCCCGCAGTAAGGGGAGACCGCTCTGCTGTCGCCGTACAACCACAGTGCCCAGTTCCAGCTAGATCCACTGCAGCTCTCAAGCTTCACCCTTCCGACATTCATGCTGAGTAGGGACAGAGGGATACATCTACCCACAGACTTTGGAGTCTCCTCTCATTCCCAGGTGTATTTCTCCAGCCCAGTCCTCAGTTATTAAATGCAGAAATTTTTGCTTCTGCAAGAAAACTGCATTGCCAGGAAGAACTGTTGATGTGCAGAACCGTGAGAGATACTTCACTATTGTATTGATCATTTTGATTTGAAAAGTGATACTGTTTACTTAATAAAATATTTATCTGAATTTAAAGCGCCGGTCTTCCTATTTTAAAAGTAAAGGCTCGATAAGTTATGACAGTTCACAGTTAAGCCACAGTCTAATGTTTTGAATTTTCCTATAAATACCTTCCTGTTAATGAAACTAACTCAGCATAACAATATCCTGCCATCAATCTGGGAACAAACAAACAGGGATAACAATAGCAACGTGCACTTACCTATATCCTTTGCTCTGACTGCTACCGGTCTCCTCAGCTCAGTAACGAATTTTTTTGCATCGAGACGGATTTCAATGATGTTGTTCAACAAAGCAAACAACGGCGCCAGCGGGAAGGATGCCACGAACAAAGTTACAAACCCAAACTGGATAACTGAAAAGAAAAAGAAAGCATTTCAATGGCTGCGGTCAGTATTTATCGAACACGTGCATCACCACGACAGTGCTGTCCCCCCGGATTCTAAGACGACACGTGGTGGGAGACTAAATCAACATTTTCTGCCTCAGGCACGGTTTGCCTGACCGCTGCTTCATTTGGGCATTGAAGGCCAGTTGCCCCTCCTGCAAAAGGCACGGCAAAGTAACCAGAAGGATGGGGACGCTCCTAACACAGTTTTGCCGTGGGGGAGGCTGGCACAGCAGTGATCGGAAGGAGTGAGACTATGGCAGCGACTGTGTCAGCTCTACAGAAACTTGCCAGGATTTTAGCCCTCACTAATCTCAGTGGAAGCTTTCTCTTCTGAAGTATAGAAACTTACGGGCTTTGAAAAGGACACAACTGACTCTCCGCCTTTTCTGGGAATAACTTGCTTCCTACAACCTGGGATCATGTTTGATTTTGTTTGACGAGGTCATCACAGTGATGTCATACTCATCGTGGTACGGTTAGAGGCCCATCTTTCCCTCTGTTCCTTCCAAATGCTGATCTCAGTAACTGCATCTTTTCTTACTTTTAGGAACTGACAGCATGACCTCATAGTTTGTACCATTAAATTTCAATCTGTTTCAATTACTCTGAACATCAAGGTCATCAGATATTCTAATTTGTGTCTGCATTTACTGGGCATGCTAATTTTGTGTATAAGTATACTTCATTATCCTTTACCACTACTTTTGCCTCGTCATTCCTTAAAATACTAAATACAGTTGCTCTTTTAAGAGAGATCCTTCAGGAATGTCTGATACTGTAGCAAACAGCCTTATGTTGAGCAGTTCTCAGCCTTTCTGAGACTGGAAGCAGGAAAAGAAATGTAGTTGTACAGCCACAGCAACGTAGAGTGATATCCAGTGCTTCATTTCCTTATCACTCACTCGATACATTACTTGAAAAAAAATTTTTATGTCATCTGTCAAGTACAAGCTGGTCTACAAGTACCTCTCTCAGAAGATTTAGTCCATATTCCAGAGAACAGAAACAATCTGGTGTGAGAACCCGCAGTGGAAATTATCAATTCTGAATTAAGTAACTTATTTCCAACGTAGGGTGCGACTGATGATAACACAAGCCTCACAATGTCAAGTTTACGCCTCTTAATCGTTTGCATTTGAAACTTGACAGTGATACATTATGTGGCATGAAAGAAAATATCTAAAATATAGTGCTAAAGTAAGGGCTCATGAACAGCAGAGAGCACAGTTTGTCCCTGAAGCAGCCAGTGGCTGAAACATGCTGCAGTCTGCGACTATACAATTTAATAATTAATTTATGCCTCATATCTACTGTCCATTGAATCTACATTTCAAAAACCTCAGCTCTCCATCCCAATTAGTCAGAATAATTATGGTTTAAAATGCCTTCTTTCCACCTCACTCACTCATTTCCATATATTCAGGGGTAAGTCCAGCGAAAGGCTCCAGGTTATAGTCCACTTCGTAACGCTGCTTTTTCTTCATGTGCTCTTCATGGTCTAAAGAACGCCGACGCTTTAATTTCATGTATCGTATAAATTTCTTCATTTTTCTGGGGGAGATGGAAATGATTCTGTTAGCATGCCATTCTGGTCACAGTGCCCATTTTTCAGTTCCTTTACATTAACTAAGCCATTTCCATACCTATGCTATGCTATTTCCATACCTATTTTCATAAAAACTGTGCAAGAGCCACAATACGCTAAAAGTAGCAGGGATCAGCATATACAGGTTCTGAAATGCGGTTATAATTGAATTATCATAGAATCATACAGAATCATAGAATGGTTAGAGTTGGAAGGGACCTTAAAAATCATCGAGTTCCAACCCCCTGCCATGGGCAGGGACACCTCCCACCAGACCAGGTTGCTCCAAGCCCCATCCAGCCTGGCCTTGAACCCCTCCAGGGATGGGGCAGCCACAGCTTCCCTGGGCAACCTGGGCCAGGGTCTCACCACCCTCACAGGAAAGAATTTCTTGCATCTAATCTAAATCTCCCCTTTTTCAATTTAAAACCATTACCCCTCATCCTATCACTACATCCCCTGATAAAAAGTAATTATATTATGTGTATTAATTATCTGTAATTATATTGCACCTCTTGCTAACAAGTAGGAAAGCAATAGATTGCCTAACACTTTTCAAAGACATCTGCATTGCTGGATGCTGCAAAAATGTTGCAGGTGGCCAATGAACCACGTTCACGTCGAGGGGCAGTGGATGCACACTGAAATGCACACATCGTAAAAAACACGTGTTTAAAAAAAAATAAAAATAAAAAGTCGCTTCTTACGGGATGCCAATCTCAAATAAGTTGTTCTGAATCAGCTGCTTGCCCAACATGATAATGCTGAGCTGGATACACAACTCCATGAGGCAACCGCCGGGAGCACACTGTTAGGGGACAGAGGAAACGTCAGTCAGAACACTTGGTGTGTCCCCGTCGCAGGGGCAGACGGTGCTCCCACCCGCCAAGATCACAGACAGGGTAAAATGCGATTACCTCTTCCATTCGGAAAGAATGGAAAATGTAGACGTAGTCTCCTGGACGTCCAACAAATCTAGGGCACAACAGTTAGAATTATAAACTTCGTATGTATTTTATACTTTTTATATTTGATTCCTAAAGTCATTTATGTCGAACTCTATGCCTTTGAGTGGGACCACCTAATGTTTAGCCCTGAAAAAGCGAATGGGAATAATTAACTTTGGTTTTGTTTTAAAGAGTAAGTCCTGTTTACTGAGTAAACGACTCAGTAAAACTGCAGTCGTGTGTCCTACAATATTATAGGCACATCTCAGAAGAAATCCTCTAAGGTAATCCTCATTTCCGTTGCGTTAGCCAGAATTTGCCACAGGGATGGATTATTTATTTTAGCCTTGTGCTTTCATGCTGTTTGCAAGAAGAGAGATGATACTTGCTATGATGTAAAGTTATGAGTGGTAAAGAGCCAATGGTAAATCGCCTGATGGGGGATTGTATCTGAACGTATCTTAACAAAATGGCTTTAACAACTTTGATACAGCAGGTCCCTGCTTTATCCCATGAGGCTGCAGAGTTTTGGGGTGAATGCTGAGGATTTTTTAAACTACTTTACTGTACCATCCAGCTAAGGACTTAGGTTCATCTACAGCTGTCTCATAAGCAACAAGCTGAAACCCTGGACAGGCTTTGGCATTACTCACCGGCCTTTGAAGAAAGCGACGTAGAAAATGGGTGTGTAGGCATTGACAAATTTCAGCAAGAAAGCCTTAAAAATCAGCCGCTCTTCAAAATTCTTGTCAGTTTTGGGCACCTCTGGAACCAATGTGACACAGATAAGAAACGTTAAGGCATTATCCTACCTGCAACATTTCAAGATCTTATAAATGTGGACTTCGGAAAACATCAGCCACCTTTTAAACAAAGAGTTATATATTTATAGCAAAATATATATATATTAAAGCAACATGGCCTTGCTGAGATCAGTGGTCAATCTCCTGAGGATCCCACCATTCAGATGTGTTACAACAGTAATTCCATTTTCATTCCACATCTGGCTGACCTCTGTGACAATGGTTTGCAGACGGACAAGAACTTGTCTGAAAAGATTTCTGACCTTTTGTCACTGATGCTTTTTGGAAAGGATTCAAAAATTTTTCTTCTACGATGTTTTCTGCACTCACAATTTTGCATTTCTTGACATGTCTTTCACCAAATAAAAAAAGGCAGAAAATGAAAATAGTAATAGCGTGATATGAAAGAGTGAAGTTCAAGATTAGGTAGAGGAATTTCTGCTGTATCCTATCCCCATTGCCCATAACTGGATTACTGATTACTACCACTACCACTGCTGAAAGAAAAACTTCAAAAATAAAGCTGAATCCATGCACGCTTTGATATTTGTAAGTAGCTGGTTAGAATTTTAGCCACGCATTTGAATGTCCTGGGTTTGCTCACCACTTTGAAGTTAATCACGAAAGCCAGTCATTTGCGTCCTCTCATTTAAAATCGCCCTAGCAAATATCAGTTGAGGATTTAAACCTACCGATCTGAGTTAGCCACCTTGCGATGCAGCCGTATACTTCATCCAGGATGATGATGACGACCAAATTGATAATGACTGCGGTGGCAGTGACGGTGACCCTAACGCTGGACCGGCCCGAGGGGGTTGAACTGATTGCCAGCGCCGCTGCAGTCGAGATCCTGTATATGATGACTCCAAACACTATCGCGAACGTCAGCCCAACCTGCAGGTAAGAAAAGCGCAGCCTCTTAGGAAAGATTTAACGATAAATACTTTGCGGGGGACTTGGAAATGACCTTAAAAATGGGATCTCTAGGCCATATCTCAGTTCCACCCAATTCTGCATTAAGCATCCCAATAACTTTGATGAACCACGGGAAAAGATCCTCTTTTGCTAGTAATGTGATCATCACATGAAAAAATTGATACAGTGATGCCATAATCACATGCAAAAGGTTATTTTTTTAAAGGCACCTAAATGTAACCTACTTGCTTATATTAAAAGTATTAGTGGGTTTCCTTTCAGCCCTAACAGCAACAGCATATATACATGATATTTGCTGTATTCTAAAAGAAAGCCAGGGTTGAAGCATAGAGGAATATTTCAGTTTAAGTCTGTACAGAAGCCTTCAAATACCCTACTCAGGCTCACTATGCTGTCATAATCCCAAACTGAAATTAAACCTGATTAAATCAATGCATTTCCTGGCAACGTAAAGGTGCACAAAATCTTACTCAATTTTTTATTGCTTAAATAGAGGAAGAATTTAAAACGTGATTCTTATAAGGCACTGATTCATCATCTGAGAAGATTAGATTTGCCGGACTTCCATTCTCTGAAAACACAAATATTAAAACAAACAATCCCAAACCAGAATTTGTATCCCCCTCCAAAAATGAACTTGAGCTAGTCTGGTGTATTCTACTGTTGGAAAGGGCTTACACTTTTTTACCCACCTGCCAATCTGTTCCATGTCTTGAATTATTATTATTTCTTTCAAAATTTTTTTTAAGTGCTGATGCTTTATCAGCACATGGAAAAAGGCTGTTCTCATCATTATTTTACCGTTTTCTTGAATTAAACGCTCTGTTTGCAATTCTCCTGTTATATGGTATAACCCCAAATTTGACTGATTAAAATCCTTGCAATCAGGATTGCAACTGGCCACATCATTTCTTTCAAAAAAGTGTGGTATAGAAATGAGGCCGTTCTCTACTTCCTGACTATTTTCTGAGGGGACTCTCTTTACATTTTACGTTTCATCCCATCAATGGTGGTGGTAATTTCCATTTCCATGCCCACATTTTTCCCCTACCCTATTTAGGTATGCTTATTTTTTTACTCTTTCGAAAGAGATGGGAAAGTAGAAATTCAAGCTCTTGAAAAGATTTTAAATTATTACACAATAAAATGCTTGAATTTTTTCACTGGGGAAAAGCCATTGCGAACCATGTCAATCTGATAAAGTCTGTCAGGGTTTCACTCACATTTCCATCAATCACTTCTGTTCTATACAATGACTCGGTAACATCAATTTCAGGTTTTGCTGGGTGATGCTTACCATGAAGATGATACCAACAAAATTGGTTAAATAGGCTGGAAAACGATCCTTCCACGTCAGCTTTTCTTTATCTGTCTAAAATTCGGGAGGGAAAAAAGGGTACATTTAATAAAGACAGAGTGTGTGATTTTGCACGTGACAAAAACAGAGAGGGGAAAAAAGGGCTAGCAAATACACAACCAGTTAGAAGACGCAAAGACACAGTGTTTACAGTTACAATTCCACACAGGCAAACTGTTTACTCCGTATCTAGGTTCAAATTGGTCAAGCGCCTGCGCTGCGAGTATAAATAAAGCAGATTTTTCTGTATACTTTTTGAAGGAAACATGCAAATAGGCTGTCATAAACCATGAAGTAAGATCTCTCCTACTCTTAAATATTTTCTTCTGCTTTCCCTAGAAAAATTCTCCTTCTTCCCCTCTCCCTCCCAGTTATATTTTCAGCTTTGTAGTTGCACAACTGGTTGCCCTGAAATACAGACTAAGTGTGCTACTGAGTAATTCCAAGTTGAACTCACAGTTGACAGGGAAAATCTTGGTTTGGTGTGTGGTAAGACTTGAAATTCCTTCAACGTGAGTGATTTTTAACTACCTGACTATCCACATGGTCTTCAATGGACCACGCCAATAGGAGTTAAAATGCACGTTTAATAACTCTTTATCATAGAATAAGAATCATCTAGGTTGGAAGGGACCTTTAAGATCATCGAGTCCAACCATTAACCTAACACTGACAAACCCACCACTAAACCATGTCCCTCAGCACCATGTCTACATGTCTTTCAAATACCTCCAGGGATGGCAACTCAACCGCTTCCACGGGCAGCCTGTTCCAATGCCTGATAACCCTTTCTGTGAAGAAATTTTTTCTAATATCCATCCTAAACCTCCCCTGGCGCAACCTGAAGCCACTTCCTCTTGTCCTATCGCTTGCTACTTGGGGAAGAGACCGACCCCCAGCTCTCTACAGCCCCTTTCATGTCGTTGTAGAGAGCGAGAAGGTCTCCCCTCAGCCTCCTTTTCTCCAGGCTGAACACCCCCAGCTCCCTCAGCCGCTCCTCATAAGACTTGTGCTCCACAGCCCTCACCAGCTTCATTGCCATTGTCTGGACACACTCCAGCACCTCAATGTCTTTCTTGTAGTGAGGGGCCCAAAACTGGACACATGACTCAAGGTGGGGCCTCACCAGTGCCGAGTACAGGGGGACTATCACTTCCCTAGTCCTGCTGGCCACACTGTTCCTGATACAGGCCAGGATGCTGTTGGCCTTCTTGGCCACCTGGGCACACTACTGGCTCATACTCCGCTGGCTGTTGACCAACACTCCCAGGTCCTTTTCCACCGGGCAGCTCCAGCCGCTCTTCCCCAAGTCTGTAATGCTGCGTGGGGCTGTTATAAGACACCCTTAAATCCAGCCAAGCAGCCACTGCCTGAATTTGGGTATGAAAATTTCATTCAGAACAGTATTGCTCATCTAGAATCTTTCATGAACTTTGATGCCGGGAATTGTTTCTAAACACCAGAAAATAAACAACAAAAGGAACATTATGGAAGATGACGCACACGTTATCATGAACATAAAAATATTACTCAAATTCTATTTTTATTACATGCACGTTGTCTCAGGGAAGTGCAAGCAACTCTTTCAACACGCAGCCCATGCTCCACTGCAAAACGTAATGTCAGTCCAGGATGGTAAATCTAAGATTAGCCATGCAGTGCCATTCCCAACGCATAGAAACAGTGTCCCACAGAGTGCTGAAGAAACAAGGGGAGGAAAGGGAAGAAACCCAGAACTGAATGTGAATATTAAACAAAGGTTCAACAGCCAAAAACAAATTGATTTGTGTCTTCCATAATTACTCATAATTTGAGTTTCTTCATAAGTTTGAATAAAAAGAATCAATTTCACCCCAGCCATGACTGTCTTAACTCTTTGTCTCCATTTGTTTGCTGTCTCTTCTGGAAAATACCGATGCTTCTGATGGCAGTCAAAGGAAACAAAAAAAAAGGATGGGGCAATATAGCATTACAAAGCACGGGTCAATTAATCTTTATTCTCTCTACTGACTCAGGGTTCATAGCAGTTTAGGCACAAGTGAATGCTCTATTAGTTTGCTTAAGGCTTTATGTTTCAGCTTTAGGTCAGTAAATCATAACAACAAAAGGCAAACTCTTGCCCCAAATCCTGGGGTAGATCAAACAATCCTGCAAAGGACATTATATTCTCTTTTTAATTGAGGATTGTACCCTTCTTTTTCCTTTATGATAAAAGGAATCTTTTATGATAAAGAATGTCCAAAAAGTTTTTCCTTTAAATTTTTTTTTAATTGGGCTTCTCTTGAAAAAATATTAGCAATTCCCGGTTTAGCATTAGATATTTTTCCTTTAAGAAGATTTCCAAGTTGTCTTACAACTGTTGAATTTGAACTTTAACACTCTAGATCCCAATGAAAAATAATTACTGAGTCCTTCAGAAAAACTCCTTTTCTCACGTTTCCCAAATTAGTAACATCCAAATTGAACACAGCCCAAAAAGTTATAAATAGCCTGGTTAGGAGACCACCAGTCATTAATTGTCCAATTACCCAACAGTCTTTCACATTTAAGATCTGAATGCCTAAATATATCCAGGATTACAGTGAGCTGCAGGTTTTTAGCAGAATACAAGAGAGTCTGTATTCCAACATTGTTTATCCAGCCGACAAGAGGGCAGAAACCTGCATTCTTTTTCTTCTGGAAGGGATTTTAAAGCAGCCCTGCAAGTAAAGCAGACGATGTTGAACTGCTCACACCCTGCATCCTATAGATGGGGACATCCTATGAATGGGGATGTACCCCCATCAGCTTTGTGGCATCTTTTAAGAGGGTCCCAACGGTACTCAAGTATAAGCACATGACAAAAATCAGACAAATTCAGTTTAACGCCAGTCCAATCTACATATGCTGTCTCTTAAAGCATATTTCATGTTAACATGGTTATTGAAGTTTTACTTTCATAGGGTTTTCATAAGATCCCAACTTAGGGCATGGTTACATGCTACTGTGCCATGGGCAACAGACAGAAAAAAGGAATTTCTGCTGGTAGATTTTGTTTATGCCAGAGTATTTACTTCTCTGCTTAAAAACCCGGTCACACAAATGGCTGAGTTCTTGCAGTTAAGGGGGAACAACCTCTGGTAGGGTGGAAACCAGTACGTGAGGGAGAAAAGGAGCTTTTCCACTGGGTCTGCTGCTGACAGACAGTAATAGGAAAGGAATTACAGCCTTCAGCGAAAGGGCAGGGGAGCTGCTCAGAGGGATGGCATCGTCCGCTGGCGAGATGAACCTGCCCCTGGGATGACTGGCAGCACCTTTCTCACGGCGATGTAAAGAGCGAGTTAAAAGCAGAAGTGAGCGCTACCTTATTCAGTGGAATAAAATGGAAGTTACGTTTTTAAAAAGGCAGAAAGTTATTATCAAAGCTGGAATTCGGCAAGGAAATTGGTGTTAGTACTCTTCATTAATGCTCTAGTAATATTTTTGTTTACAAAAAAAGCCTAGCAAGACAGAGAACCTCTCCTGAGAGGCTTTAGGTACTTATATTAGCCCAGAAAAAGATATTTTGGTACAGTTTTCTCAAACTTGATTCGTTAGCCTAACGGGAGCACCCCTTCAATTGGCCTCAATTAGCTCCCCTAAGCCCCACTCTATCTAATTATTAAAGACATTTCTAGACTTAATCAGGTCTTGTGCACTGGATACACCAAGTATCCCAGGTATTCTACAACTGAAGGCATCTGGAATTTAAACGCAATGTGCAGTGAATCTGTTTTTTACCTATTTCTCAGTCTTGGGTCAGTGCCTGCTTTAACAACCTTCTTTTTCAAAGTTTTTTTAGGAGTCAAACAAACGGATATTTTTACCATACCTCTTTATGTTTGTGTTCTTTTCTCAGTGATTTTTCTAAAACTTTAGCTTCATATTCCGCTCTTGGATGATCCTGTGAAATAAGTCATATTTAATAAAAAGCAAAGTTATTTATTTTCTGTATCAGCTACATATGAACCGTTTGCAGGTCAATTTCCTGATCATTTCCAAGTTTTCTAACTGAATTCTAATTCACTCTGTCTGTCATTTATGCCAACTGATAGTCAACTGTAATTTAAAAAGATGTTAAATCCCGTTATCATTCACAGTTCTACAGCAGCAGCTGCAGAATGATCTTCACTCACTATCAGCCAGCCACATGCAATGCTATGTAGATTAAATTTAATATATGAGTATACAGTACAAGCTGCAGATAGCATGGTTCGTACCAAGTGGCATTATGCTTGGATTTTAATTACCCATCTTTTTGATAAAAATTAAATTTGGCATGTCATTAACTGTCATTTCAGCAATCCTCAGCTGAAAGAGTTATCTGCTGTCAGTACACAAAATACTGGCTTTGGGATCCCAGAAAATTGTCAGTTGGGGTCTTCCCCTAATCCTGTCTTGGACAGCATCCACCGATTACCCATATGCATTGAAGGAGAGGGGGAAGGAAACCTCAGAAGTAAGAGACAGCCAAAAGATTCAGAAAGATTCGGGGATTCAGAATTCACCATAATTACGCATTCACAAAAGAGTCAGAATTCACAATTACGCATCGGATGGGAAACGGAACGGAGTGGAAAAAAGTCTGAACAAGTGGAGAGGGGGAGGGTGTAAAGGCAAAGCAATCAGTGGGAGATCTAAAGAAAATCTGATGCTTGAAAAAGAAGAGGTGGAGGTCAAAAGATGGCATTCATCAGTAGACATGTAATAAAAAAGGTAGGAGCAATTAAAAAAAAAGTATTTTCCAAACCTTGACTGCCTCCTTCAGGAAACCAGAAAAAAACACGAAAAACAAGAAAAAAAAACAAAAAACAAAAAACAAAAATTTGATTACTGAACTGTTGCAGATCATATTGGATTTATATTAATGGATTTATATAATTTAAAAATTACATGAAACAAACATAGGTACAGTGGATGGCTAGACACTACCAGAGAAAAACAGTCTACTCGTTCTATAACATTTATTAACATTACTGTAAGCACTGTATGAAGTAGGTATCCCTAAAAACACCAGAAGATGAGACACTCTGGGGTTTAGTACATCGCTTGGAACCCTGACTCTTCAACATGACGCTAGCTTAAGTTTCACCCAAATCAGAAACAGGAGGGGCGTAAATTCTTTGCTAAACTCATGACTGTCTTATCTAGCATTGACAATGCAAAACAAAAGAATAAACTACACTGTATTAACAGCTGCTGCTTTAGCTGTGTAGGGCTCTCAACTCAGATATGAAGGGGATCGACGTCGGAAAGATACAGTTAATCCTTTCTGCTTTCATGTATGCTAACAACAAGTTACCAAAAATAAAAGAGCAGTATAGTATCCAGGAAAGAAATCCCTATATTCCCTCCCAGTGAAACAGGTATGATCTAGCAAAGAGCATGGCACAGAGGCTGCTGGCACGGTGCACCTAAATATATTATGGAGGAGATAAACATATTAAGAGGAGATAATTCAAGCCGAATTGGGGGTGAGGGGAACAATAACCGTGCCAGGCTCAACAAGCTGCATAGTGTTAAACCCAGGGTCAGTGAGGTTTGTGTTTCACGTGAGCAATATTTGTTGCGTATCTATTTAGAACATCTAGAGATGTGACAAGGGCGGTCATACTTCTTTTAATAATAACAACAGTAAAAAAAAAAAAACAAGCCAGCCGGCCAGCAAACAAAGCTTGCTCAGATCCCAACAGCGGGGTTTTCGCAGCACGGCTCGACACATACGATGGGAAAATGGAAGGGACCTGTATGCCAATGCCACCCCTGAAGCTGGGGCTGAGACTGCCTTATGGTCTAGGAAGGTGTTTTCCCTTTTTTGCAAAGCAACAAAATTGAAAACAGAAAGGTGGGATACAGCTTCTCAGCTGGCTGAGGATTTTATCTCCTTTTCGTCTAAAACTTCATTGATTTTTAAGACCATTTTTTCATACAGATTCAGCCCTTTTCCCCTTCACGCTCTTTAGCACATTTAGTATAATGACTATATTTAGTATAAACCTGGCTAGCGATATTTATTTTTTTTTTAGCAAGTGAAAAAAAAAAAAAAATACACCTCCACATTTATGTCCCTCCCAATGCCCAAAGCCCACATCTGGCAATATTTTCTTAGTTATTTTCCAAGTCAGGGCTTGATTCTGCATCGTTAAAAGTTAATAGGAATTTTTCAGTGCATTTTTACAGTGCTGTAACTTTATCAACTTCAATACATTCATTTCTGATTCACAGCAGTGGGAGACGAATGAGGCCCTCGGCTGTTAGCACCTTGACATCAGCCCAGGAGCAAGGTCTGAGCTGTATATTCCATGCCTACGCTGCTAGGTGTGACCCGACTACACACTTCAGAAAAAAAAAATAGATATTGTGGCTATACAATTACGTTTCTATGGCAACAAGACGTACTAGTCATATCCTTGCTATAAAAACCTCAAATAGTTCATGTACAGAGATTTTCCTCTCTTCTAAATGACGGAACCGCCCCAAGAGCAGTTCCCCATGGGGCAAGGTCTATCGGCTTGGGGCAAGGAGCTATCGGTAACGCCACGGTAGAAGCCAAAGAGTCAGAACTGAAGGGACAAACCTCCTCCTCTTCAAACCCAGTCAGGTCCCACCTGTAGTTGAGACGCATCTGTTTTCTCTTCCAGTGTTCCATAAAGGTGGCAGCTGAAACAACAGTTTAACCATTATTTTGACATTTTACCCCCCCAAAAAATCACATCAGCCTTTGGGATTTGTTTTAGGAGGCACGCTGGGTGTGCTCCGCACCACCTGCAGGCTCTTGCCTTCACAAGGTCCCAGCAGGTACAATATCGTATCATACATTGGGCCAGGTAAATTTCATTTTTGTTTATTTTTTTGTTTATTTTTTATTTTATTTTATTGAACAGTAGCATCTATCTAGGAAATACTGATGTGGTAGGAGCCCAACTTTTTATCTATATGCTAAAAAAAAAGGCATTTGTTACCTACACAGCTTCATGTAGAAAGATTCCTACAATTTCTTAAGGGGTCTATGGAAGTCAGACACCTCAACTTATTTAAATATTTGTATGTGTGAGTAATGATATTGTTGGTCTTCATCTGCATATAATTCCATCCGTAAATCCAAGAAAGCCTGTGTATTATCTACACAAAATATGAATGGTTTAACAAGCCTTGTACTGTTGGTATAGTTATTCCCTCAAAGATGTCAAGATAAAGCATTTTTATATTGTTATAATGACATCCATTTAGTGGTCATAATATTACGGTTAGCTCTAATCATCACACCCAAACCCAAATACTCAAGCCAGTGTGAGGGCTGCAGGTGGGCAGGCTGGTAAAGAGGAAACGTTTAAGGGTTTTTATGATTAAAAACGCTGCTATTTTCTTTTTGATGGAGAGGACTTACAGAAAAGAAACCTCGTTAAAGCAGCTCTTGAGTCCCAACGAATGATCCCAGTCTATATCAGTCTATCTGCCTCTGAGACTGAGCAAGTTCTCAGAGGACATATTTAGATGCTGGGAATACACAAGTGCTGTATAATAAATAAGTGGTTATGAAAGAGGCAAGTCTACCAAGAAATGGTGCTCCCAGGGGAGCTTCCTGCAGTGAGTATTAACAGATGTGCTCAGAAACATTCACATCCAGAAAAACCAGAGGCAGGGAGAGGGTAAGAAAGCTGAATAGAGAGGAAAGGACACCCTCATGACTGGAACCAGGCGAGGGTCATGGCATTCATTCGTCTTCCAAGTGAAATCCTCACATGCAAAATTTAAAACTAAGCCCCTTTACAAGCCATAGGCTTCCTGTAAATCGGGATGGCCACAGCTGTACGGTAAGAGGGCCTGTGTCATGGTCCTGGAATTGCCTCCCCTCTCCCTGCCACTGACAGTTCCTGTGCCAGGGTCTGCAGCTTCCACGGACAGCCAGAAATACGGAAAACGAAAGAGACGTCGTTTCTCAGAGCTACTCGGAATCTGCCCATGGCACTGACTTACAACAATGCCACATGAAAAGACTGTGTCTGAAAGGCAGCCAGCTCGTTTCAAAAGCCCCCGGTGAAAGTGCCAGGTGGCGATGCACGGCCGCTCTGCCAAGCCTACCTGCATTTTCGTATTTCATCTGGGCCCGTAAGTGGAGCTTAAAAATTTCAAAAGGTTACTGTCCAGATGATCTTATCTGGATTCTCTGACATTTTTAAAGCCATTTGATACCAAACAGCGCTGGGCCACGGTCCATGGTTAAGGCTGAACTTCTGACCAGGGCTCAGTCCGGTGCTAAAGCTGTTTTAACGCTTGTGTGAGTGTTCTCCGGGGTGTTACAATACCGCCACCACACAGAGAAAGCCTGGCCAAACGGTTGCTCACCATAGTACCCCTGAACTTGGGCTAATTTTCTTTCTATGCTAAGGATGCCCTGGACTTGGGTCTGCCTCAACTCTTCAACTGTACCTGAACCTAATAAAACTCCTCATTACATGCAGAGGTGCTCACAAATGGCACTGGAGACTATACGTGTGCCTACACCTGCAGGCATCAGCCAATTTTGGCTGATGTTATTTCCTTAAAAAATAAAGTGCTTGTTTCATTTTTTAAAAAATTGTTTTAACAAATCCTTTAGAAATGAAATTTTCAGTACCACAAATTCAAACCAATATAGAAAAAGCTCTGATTTTCCCAACTCACAAAGACCTTTTTGAAACAACGTTTATTTTATATGGTATTGTACCACAATAAAATTTTACATTGACCCTGAAGAACTTGAGGAATTTCACATCCCACTCCAAAACTCTCTCAGCTATTAAGTCTGATTTTGTACAGAGCACAGAAACTGGCTTCTGCCAATCGGCTTTACTTTGCCCAAGAAGGTAAAAAAATGGAGGGCCCCATAGCTGTTTTGTAAGGAAAGGGAGGCAAACAGCGTTACTTCAGACAACAGAGCATTATGTGCTGAGATCCACACGGGCTTCACAATAATGGTAAATGAGGGAGAAGGAAACCGATACTTGGCTCTCCACATGACAGAATCAGACTATTTATAAAGTCTCTGACCCTGCATCCTGCTTTGGGGTATATCACATTTCTCCCTATATGCTACATGGCAAGATGCAAGGCAGTGATCCCTCCTCTCTGCCATGAAGCTGGTGGAGTTCAACCTCCCCACACTTCCCAGCTTCCCTTCCAAACCAGCAGCGCTCCTGACTCCTCACTGTTCCCAAAATCCCTCTGCAGGACCGTCCTTGTCCTTTTCCGTAAGGATAATGAGCTCTTAGCATTGTATCTAAAACATAGTCATCTCAAATGGAGACCTTGGTCGAAAGGGCACTGCTCTAAATTGAATCACGTTGAATTGTACTGAAATCAGTTCAGACGAATGGTAATATAAAAATGGCTCCCTATGTACTAGAACAAATAAAAGCTATGGTTTTAGGATTAAATACAATCCTAAACAGGTTATTTGCTAACTCACAACAAGGTGTACAGGAGAGGCAAACGTCATCTTGTGCTGCTGTGACTGATGCTGGGCGTATGTGGCTATCGAAATTCAAAGCTGGGGGGAGTAACGCACATTTCCTGATTCTCTGTAGCCCTTCTGTGTTGAGCTGCCCATTACAAACACAGGGTTTGGACTCATTTATCTTAACAAGCCCTCCTGGCTCTCAGTGAGGACTGACGGGAGGCTCCTCTCCTCCAGTGCTGGGGTGCCCAAGCAGGTGGGTGGCCAAGCAAGGAGGTCCCCATCCTTCCTCCAGTAGGGAGAAGAAAAGCCCTCTATAGCCATTCCTGAAGACACTCTCATCAAGATTTCATGAGAGGGTTAACATTTTTAACCAAGTTCTGCAGACGTGCCAAAAAAGGTTAAGTGACGTGCTCAAAGTACACAGACAGCCAGCATCAGAAAAAATATCTGTAATGCCATTGCTCCGGCTTCATGGTCTACATGCATGATGTCTGCTCGCTGCTAAACTTAATTGCAGCTCAGAGCACACTCAAGAATCAATCTTGGTTTGTCCTGAGACGCTAAAGGCCATTACACTTCCCTGCGGAGCCCTCCCCTCAACCCCAGAGTACATTAATACATTTCTCCTGTAATGTTCTAAAGTGGAAGCTGGCTCTGCAAATAGATTTTTTTTTTATTTTTTTCTTTTTGGCAAGCTGTGCAATCCCGTTAATGAAATTTTGACATACCATGCAGCAGTTTTATGACAGATGCTTAACAATTTCATTAGATATTCATCTTGAGCAACTTTTTGAATTTTAGCCTTCAGTCCAGAATATAAATTTGGGAGTGACAGTTTTATGGGAAAGAAAAAAAAAAAACCAAAGAGAAGTTCTTTATATAATTAACTGCCTGAGTATAAATACACTGCTTTATCTCTTCTGTTTCTTCCTGTTGTATTTTAAATAATTAAAAACTTAACATGAAAGCATGTATCTTCTTACCCCAGAGAGCCATGAAGACCGAGAAGAAGACAGTTGCAGGGTTATCAAACAGATGACTTGCGCGAGCAGTCGCACAAGCAGAGCTCATCTTCCAGTAGCTGCATGTTCTGTCACATAAGGGACACATGGTGATATTGTTTCTCTGGTCACACATTTCCATACTGCAATGAAACAACAAGATATGGAAAAAGCATGGTCAGTATGGCTCCACTTTCTGCGTTCTGATGATCTTCTCTCCTCTGCACAGCATCTGTTTCTGGTCTGTAGGACCGTCAGGTACTACCCTCCCAGTCCTTCCCAGCTCTGGTCCACCGAGCAGCTCCGTCCATGACCTACACCATTGCATGGGCTGCTGTCTCCCTCCATCCCCAACCCTACTTCTATTCCAGGGAATAAGAGAGAGCATTATGAGAGGCATAGCGCTCTATTTACTATAGAATCTTGAAGTAAAACACACACAAAAAAATTAAAAATCAGTCTTGTTTTGAGATACTAACTACAGCACTAGATAAGGTACAAGGGAAGTGCTGAGCATCAAGAGAAGGGAGTTCAACAAATTTAACTTCTCTGCACTCCATCTGTGAAATAGCAACAGTGACATTCCCTTTGACTTTCTTCAACTGTTGGAAGCAGTACAAAGCGCTCTTAATGAACAAAGAAAATACATCTATTTTTTGATACCCATTATCTGCTTTGTTACTCAGTGCTCATGCTGCTTGTACAAAGGATGTAATTTTCATCTACAGCTGATGATGCATGCAGGGTAAAGAACGCAAAATCACAGGGCTTTAAAATATTATAATACAAAACATTAAAAAATTAAAAATAGTAGGGCATCAAGATTTTGCTAATCCCACCACAATTGCTTATTTTAGGCTTGAATGTTCTTGATTCATCTTAATGTCTCACAATGCCCTCCTCAGCATTTTATGATGGGAAGCACTAAAACCTATCATTAGCAGCATATTTGTTGGTTTTGTTTGACATAATGATCTGAGTTAGGAAAAAACCCAACAAAACAAACACCTGAGCAACCGGCCAAGAATTATTTTTAGTACATCAATGCAAACTCCACAAGAAATATTAACAATAAATGCTAACGATTTTAAAACGTGCTGCAGTTTCGCTGCCCACTCTCAGCCCTTGGTAGGGATCCACTGCTTACTGGAAGCAGAAATCAGTGGGACCACAAACAAATCTATTTTTTTTATTTATTTTACCTGGGTATATTCTCATCCACAGTCGCACAGCCATATAGGAAAACAATAATCCCTACAATTGAAGCTGGAATAAGCATTTGTGTATAAACTCCCAGCCAGGCAAAATATAGTCCAATCTTCTCTCCGAAGTATTTTCTGAAACACATTAAAAAAAAGAAATGAGAAATGTTTCCTATTTCTTAAAATATTACAGGGCTAAAATTATGAATCGCAGCTGGATTAAGCATGGAGAAAGTAAGATCTGATGACCTGTGGGAATTTTTTTCTTCTCAGAGGACTCTACTTCTCACGATGCTTGGAGTTAATCCAGAGACACAGGCACCGTGAAAGCAAGTCAGTCCAACTAGTCTTTCTTTTCCCTGTGTTTCTGCCGCATAAATTGGTATCTTTGGACCTTCTGTGAACAAATCTTCTTAAAGAAGCATCTAATTTTCTTCAGAGAGTCTCAGCTCTCACCATGAGCAAACAAAATTAATTAAAAATATGTTCCCTGCAAGCTTTCACACTAGTTGGGACACATCAGCGTGTTTCTAAACCCATAGAAAATTGTTTTTCTGCCAGTGACCTTCCCATTCTCTGGGGTCTCCCGGGGTGGCACCGAGGGCAGCATCTGCACAGGGACACCAGCATGAGCATCATAGAATGGTTAGAGCTGGAACGGACCTTAAAGATCATCGAGTTCCAACCCCCTGCCATGGGCAGGGACACCTCCCTCTAAACCAGGTTGCTCCAAGCCCAGTCCACCCTGGCCTTGAACCCCTCCAGGGATGGGGCAGCCACAGCTTCTCTGGGCAACCTGGGCCAGCGTCTCACCACCCTTGCAGGAAAAAATTTCTTCCTGATACCTAATCTAAATCTCCCCTCTTTCAGTTTAAAACTGTTACCCCTCGTCCTATCACTCCACTCCCTGATCAAGAGTCTCTCCCCATCTCTCCTGTAGCCCCCTTTAGGGACTGGAAGGGGCTCTAAGGTCTCCCCAGAGCCTTCTCTTCTCCAGGCTGAACAACCCCAACTCTCTCGTGCTGTGCACAGCTTCAGCGTGGAAAAATGACGTTAAGGGCTAAACTCTCACCTCACCAGGTCAATTGGCTGATATTTGTAGAAGACTCCGTAGCTCGCCCACTCCTCACACAGGAGCTGTAAAACAGAAAGGCAAGGCAAAAGCTAAAGTACCGTGTACACAAGAGTTTTCTCCTTCGGTCCCAGCAAAACCCAGAGCTCACGCTGTGGATCTGCCTTCACTGCTTCGTGGTTTCAACCCATAATCTGCCAACACACGCAGTCTGCATTAAGTATTAAAAACAAATTTGATGATTTGGCATGCTATGATACAGTGATGAATTCTAGTACATTAAAAGGCTCTTCAGCCATGGGACTGATGGATAACGATAGCAGGGACGGGGAGAGTAGTCCTGATTTTATGATCTGTAGGAGGTATTTAGCAGACTGGATGTGAAAGATGAATATGCTTTGAATTACAAGACAGAAAAAAAGTAGAATAAACTAGTTTGTCTTCACTATACTAATATTTGGGATCCATCAGGAAGAGCTGTACAAAGGTGCCTTGAAGGCTGTGTTTAAGAGTTTTTCAGTTTTAAACGAAAAGAACATGATAATTTCCACTTATCTTTTTGGTTAGGATAGGGGCCAAGGAAAACAATGATCCCCATTACTGATTGATAAAATTGAATCCCTCACAAAAATAGGTTCCTCTGAGACCTTCAACTTATCCTTTACTTTGTAAAATGTATAAATAGCGCTTCTCAGATCCGATTATTTTCTTCATCCAGTTCAGCCAACAGAGTGAACAAGAAATTAGTTTGCATGTACAAAATACCGGAGAAAACGAACTGTGCTCGTCGGCCACCCACCCACCACCTCCTCGGTGGGACAAGGGGAAGAGAAGCTTTGCATCTTCTTGTCAATCAGGTCTCCCTTTTCTGCTTCTCCCCCTGCTTCAACCCAGTGACAGGAACCTGGTAGCAGGATGTTCTTGGACCAACAACTGATATTTCAAGGAGATGCCTTGATGGTCGCTCCTGTTTTCATTAATTCATCTGGCAACAACATAATCTTTTTCCTTTTGCCTCAAACGTAAGAGCATGAACTGATTATTACCGAGGTATTTCTTTTCATCGAACATTGGGTAAAAAAGAGGCAGAAAATGTCAGGGCTCGGTTACACAAACCTCCCTCGGTGTGTGGGGGCTGCACAACCAGCTCAGCCATGGAAGAAACTGCAACGGGGAACCGAGACCTAAACCAGTTATCATAGCAGGGAGGGCAACGTTATTAATCTTGTTCATAGAAAAACAGACCAAACAGGATGTTATTGCTTAAATCTGTTGGCTCTTTTATCATGAGAAACTTGGCATGTGTCAGCCTCCCACGTTTCTCCAGCGAAAGGCAGCGGAGCAGGGATGGGCAGAGGGGCATTCCTGTTGCTGCCCGTACCCGTTCCTACTGCTCCCGTTTTATTGCAGAGAAATCATACAGCGAGAACAGCCTTTCTAGAGCAGTTTTGCAATTCTCCTGCCAAATCATTAACACAAACTTTCCAAGCTGAGCTGCCGTACTCCTCATGCAAACAGTTCCAGTAATGCAAAAAAATACAACTTCTTTACTTTTACAGAAATAAGCGGACCGTAGATTTTGCCCTCTGATACCCCAAATCATTAATCTTTGTTAGTTTCCTTACAATAGTAGTAGCAAAACCGGAATCCTCAAGGCAGGCCTTTATTAAACAGTAACACTTGCAATTTTTATTTTTATTCTGCCTTAGGTTTATTTCAACCACATTTCCAAAAGTTTAAGGGCAGCTGCCTATATCTGGGAAACAACTAATGACTCTGGTCACCTCAACATCCATGTGGAGTAAGACCCTTCCTTTTATTATTTTTTTACTTCATTTTCACAAGCTAAGTTTGTGCTGGAAATCAGATTCCTTTTCTGTGATCTAAGCGGGCCAAGCATATCAGGAAAATACTAAACTAAGGACATTTTGCATGAGTGCCTGTTTCAGTTTTGCATAGCACTTCAAACCAAATTTGCAGCTAAAGTACAAACGAATTATCTCATTTATCCTGACATTTCTCAGCCTGATATTCAAAGCACAGCTTCAAAGACACGATTAGAGGAGATCAGCGCACTAGTCCTAAATATTTACTTCATTTCTATGCCTCAAATCTCTAATTTTGTTGTTAAAAAAGGCACGAGCCTGGCCCAGCACTGGATTAGATTAAAGAAAGCTTCAAGAAACCAGAAGCGACATGCCAAAACACACCAAAAGATTATTTGAGGGAACTGCAAGTCAAAAGCCAAGGTAAACATTTCCAAACACACAGTGAACTTGTGAAATGAGTGAATTTGTGAGGTTTGAAAAGTTAGGAATAAAGACGATAATTCAGACACTTTGAGAAAACATGGACTTTCATCCTATTTTTGGTTGAGCAACGTGTTGCTTAATAATGAAATGACAGGTATGTGGTATTTTTAACACCAATCAATAGAGGGGGAGAAATAACAGCCATTGCCTTTTGATGAGCCACTTGCACTTAAAGGCCCAGCAGACATTTACCTTTGGCTACCCATTTTTATATGACCAACTTGGAGGGTTTTAGATCTGCTTTTTCTACAACCTGAGCCCACGCTGGTCCACAGCGTCTCGTTGGAGACGTGGCCATGAAACAAACTGGAAAGGCAAAGTTTCAAGCCTGAAAGTCCAACATCATATGCACCCAAATTTAGTGGCTCCTCCTGAGAGAACTGGTTGTAACCTCTCTGTTTCAGTTTTTGTCTGATACATGGAGAAGCAGCCTATCTTCTGTTAGAGAAGTGTGATGGGGAGCAGGTAGGAAGTGCGCTCTGAATTAAGAAATCAACATTTCTGCAAAGGGTGAAGAATTTGCATTTTCTTATGAAAAGTACTTCCTTAGAACAATTTGTACCCACTTTACTACAATGAATAGATGCCTTTTGGTATACAGGCAATAAAAACACCATTTAAACCACTGACTGTGGTCAATGCAATGCATCAGTATACATCCACAGGACAGTTTGTAGCTGAAGAGCGCACATTAAAGCTTTGCTGAGAATGTCTCATTTCTGATAAATATTCAATCTTTATCTTTCCCAGTAACTTCTAGGCTTGTGCTTTCAGCTGCCTCTCTCTTCCCCCCCACCCAGTTCTGCTCCTCACGCTCCAGACCAGCAGCACATTAGTTCAGCAGAGGTTGCAGTGCTGAGACCGGAGCTCGCCCTCGAGCGAAGCAGGATTTATGTCAGATACGGGTACCAGAATATGAGTGAGCATATTTTCATCAGAGCTGGCCTGAAATTACACCATCTGAACTTTAGGAGGAGTTATATGTGAATGCTGCTCTTACCAACATGGCCAGAAATAGATTGTTATCAAGCTTGGTAATTTATACATATCCATACTGTGTTCCACGTTCGGGCAAACTTAAGCACTGGAAAGTACTTCTGTACTTTTCCTGCTTGGCATTTAGTGCCTTTTTTGTGGTATTTTCTGTGAAATCTTGGGAAACGTCCAGATTCCAACAGGTGACGACTCAGGCTGAGACTCTTCTGAATATGTTAAACCTCCTTTATATCAACTTACTTTTCTGTCATTAGGTTCAACGTTTTCACCTTCATAGTCACCCTTTAAAAAAAGAAGAAAATCTGCATCATTCAGTGAGTCGCGCCCAGAGCTGCTATGCATCTTGCATACCCATGTATCCCACTCACTTAATGCATCAAAACCAGAAAAAGCAATCTGTAAAATAATGCTGTACTTTAGGAGTTCATTTGTCATAGCACACTTTGTCTTCTGTCGTCAGGCACATTAAGAAAGAGTAATAATGTCTGTCACTGGGGGAAAAAGGAATGAATAAGTGATAAAGGTGGCCTAAAAATGTCAAGGGAAAGGATGCGGTATTGCCATGGTATTTGGGGTTCAGCTCAGTCCACTTGAAACAGAAGAGACCAGCTGAGAGAGCTGATCCCTATCCAGACTCTCCCAACACTCAGTGCTGATTAGATTCGAGGTTTTAATTTGGAGCTATTTTTAAATACGATAAAGGAGTAAACTAAGACAATAAATAACTTATATACAAAAGAGTATCAGTAGCTGTCTAAGGACGTGAGACAAGTACATGCAGAGAAGTTTATTTAACCTTTCTGAATTTCTAAGCGATATTGCTGTAATTTAAGAGCGCCTGACATTTATGATAAACATCAGGCAGATAAAGAGGCCGTTCTGGTCTCAGTTACAGCGAGATAAAACATTGTGGTCCTATGTAAAACAAGTGAGAGTGAGGGGAGCAGAAAACTAGGAAGACACACTTCACCTCCACATCCCACGCCGGAAAACTGGCAACGGGCTCGACAGCCCTGGTGCGCTCACACAGCCAGAACGTGGCATGACTGCCACGTCCCCTTGACGTCTGTCAAGCCTGTCTGTGAGGGTCTAGCTCAGAGTGTGTGCTTGTCAGTTCGAGTTGTACCTTGAACCTCTAAGTTAAAATGTCATCAGCATCCCACAGCTGTGCACCTCTGGCAGGATGGGGATCCCCAGGTCGGGTATGAGCCCCACCAAAATTCCCCACCTCTCTCTAATCCTCTTGATGAACACACTCTGACACCTTATCAAACTGCTCAAAAGCAGATTTCATCAGTAAGAAGGTCTGCAGTCACGTCCATGAAATGTCCTATGAAATACATAATTGCAAAACTCTCACTTATGTTTTTCCTCCGGTGGCAACCAATGGCATAAACACACAGCCAGTGACATCTCCGCACTTGCCAGGGGGATGCCAGGGATGTGGATGAGGGAACCAGCCGCTCGGTGCCCCAGGAATAAATATGTTTTCTAGAACTCATGCCAGGAACCCCGGGAGCAGAAGGTTGGAAACTAACAGAAGCGTTTTGTTTGCTAAGCCACCGACACAACTCTTCTAACATTATGTTCAAACACTCACAATCACCAAAGGTAGAACAGAGACAGGGAATTCATTAAAAGCGAGCAGAGCAATGGAAACAACCTGCTGAAGTTCCTGCAGTCATGATACAAGCGAGCAGGAAGTCAGGATCCAAAACACTGGTGTTTGGGATGATGCCATTAATACGTAACACATTAAGGATTTCTTGGTGTCAAATAGTAGATGTGTAAAATATATTGTAAGATCACTTACATCATGCAAAGGATATGCAGCACTGTAAACTCCATTGGCAAGCAGACTGGTGATCCCTTGAAAAATAAAGACATAATAGTTATTTACAATTTCGAGGTTAGACAGCCTCACTTTATCATCCTTCCTGGAGATTTCCCTCAAAATAATACCCATTTGGTCAGATAATGATTTTTCTGCCATCTCATTCCTTTCCATGTAGTTTCATTTTTAATCATATAGGTTATTAAACATGACTCATTTTATGAAATGGAAAACTGCAGAGAGCAAGAGGAAGTCATATATATTTGAGAATCAAGAATTAGAAGCCAATGACTTGAAATTAGTCATTAAAATAAATTACATTTTCTGAAAAGTCAGTTTGATTTAAGGGCAAGCCTGCAGATTTGAGAGTGTGTAGCAGAAGGCTCGATCACGAGAAGAATATGGCTGGAATTGATGGCATACGGGAACAGGCATACGCACGCATCATCCACACAAAGTTTTGAATTCAGATTTCAGATTGATTAGAGAAAATTGTAGGGAAAGCCTTTGCGAAGACCTTGGCGTAATACTTACCATATTTACCACATTTTCGTCTTTTATTTAAAAGGGTAGTTTCCTTCTTTCTTCCCTCTCCTTTCCCTGTTTACACATCCGTTTATTAGTGACATGCATGAGGCTGAAAGCAATTAATGCTTCATCTACAAAATGTATGCGGCACAAGGCACTCTGAGGAGTCCTGCCTTCCCAGATGTGGTGTCGCTCCTTCACTTGGGGACAGAGTACGGGAGGCGAGGGTGGTTGGGGAAGAGTCAACATCTAAGTTTGGAGGAGCACAACAGCGAGGGGCTCCTCCACACTGCAGCTCGCTGCACCATTCCCAAAGGTCATTCGGCTGGACGTGGACCTTTAAGGGCTATAGCACATTACTTCTCTAATGTTCTTGCTGCAGCTGCTGGCATGAATAGAGATACTTCCAATTATGGAGCACTACCCACGTCTGAAGGTGTCGCGTTATCCGTGAAGACACATTTGGGGATTCAACGAACCAGCCTTGGGTGCTGAATCAGAGCTAAGTCTTTGTGCAAGGTTAAGTTGATTAATGCCAATAATAATAATAATTAAAAAATCTGGCCACTTGCATCGTGGAGAATTTAAAAGGACTTGGAAAAAGAAAAGAAAAATGATGTGCTACAGTCTGCTCCGTGTTCCCCATCAGTTCATTTCTAAGAAAAGAGTGTGCGACTGGATTTGAAGGAACAGCGATGATGAACCAGGAAACAGCTCACTGTAGGTTCACCGAGACATTGAAATGAGAATTTTTCAAGTTTATTTAACGTTTTCGAGATACTAGTCACCTGCTGGAGGAACTGCTCCAAGAGTGCTCAGTATCCCGCAGTATCATTAATTTTCAAAGTCCAATTTAAGATTATACAGTACTATGAATTGTCTTCAAATGTTTCCACGCTTCTGGCAGAAACAACTAGTGAGCAGATAAATTGTTTTTCTAGGGCTGTGCGACCGACCGAAGAGCTGCATAGTACCCCTCTGCATAGCAGTATTTAACAGTGAAGACACATTTTCACGAATTTGCAAAATAAATAACAAAGACTGCAGTGTTCACTGGGCAACCGCCTTTTTCCTGCTGGGCAGAAATGTTGCAGCATTATCTGTGTTTGCTCAGATTTATTTGCAACCTTTGCTGGGTTGTAACCCAGCGTTCCAGGGCTGGAACACAAAGGACCCGATTGAGTTATGCTGAGTATACCCACGGACAACTTGGTCTAATGACATTTTTATTAGGCATACTGTGTGACCTTGCCAGTTTCAGGTAGAAGAACGATCCAGGAATCCTAACACTTTACTTTCCTTTAGCCTCTGCCCTATTCAACTAATCTCTAATGCGTTTCCCATTTCTGGACAAAAAAAAAAAAAAATAAAAAAAAAAATAGAAAGAAAGGAAAAATAACAAATCAAGTGAGTAACCAACTCCAAGGCAAGAATTCAAACTGAGCTGTATGACCTTCCACTTTCAAGAGTGCAAATACGTAATTTCCAATGAAAATGATCCAGCACCAGACTCGAAAAGGGTCCTGAAAGTCACAGATTAATTTAGATTTCCCATGCTACAGGGAAACAGTGCTTCTGTTAATACTGGCTGAACACCAAAATTTAGTGTATATAAGAACTCAACAATTGTACATTGTATGTTGTTACTTCAACAGAAAAGTCTGTTGGACTTTTGGAAATCATTTCTGGCATAATAATTCTTCTATTATTCGATGTATTTCTAAGCAGCTGATGGGTCAATATTGAACAGAACTACCTGTAATTCAAGTTCCCATTGTTTTATTTAACTGCTTGTAGGCAAATAAATGCTGTAACAGATTCCAACAATTATCAAACATTTTCTCCCATGTTCATGCACTTTTCTCACAGAAATTTGTTTTTACTGGCTGTTTGTTAAGAAGCTTGGATATGAGGGAAAGTAGCCTTCTGCTTTATATTTTTGGTTTACCATTAACTGTTTGTTAACTTTGGTCCCACAGTCAAGTATATACCTATATATCATGATACGTATAAATAAAGTATGTAACAACTGAACAGGAAAAGCTGCCAACAAAGCTTTAAGGTGACCTGATTTGCAATTCATGTTTACCTGTATTATGAATTTAGTTCTTGGAGGCTGAGCCCGAAGGCTGAAATCCTAAAACCACTGGCCGTGGCAGCACGAACTTCACACCCGCTGACTTGCAATAACTGTTTTGAGGGCTAAGAGAGGGCCCAGCTTTCAGTGTGTGCCTTAGTCCTTGGCCTTTAATCTCAGTTCCATTTAGGACAGCGTTTCGGGCAGTCATCGGTTAGGACCATTCCACTCGAGTCATCGAAAAGCCATCCCACCATAAAAATGTGAGGTTAGTACTTAAAAGGAATGGGCCAAGCCCATGCAGACTTTCACTGCAGTTATTGGAATTCATGGTAATACCCTCATCCACTTCAGTGAGAGTAAAACTGAACCGACGCAGAGCATGTATTACCCACTGGTTTGTATCACATCCAGTCCTGCTGCAAAGCATCTAACATCTGCAGGGGCTATATGCTCACTTACCATTTAATTTAGAGTCGAATCTATAAATTCATGTTTGAAAAAATTCCAAACAGCTACATTAATTAAATTAAATTTCCACATAAAACAATTATATCCGCTCACATCAAATCAGAGAGCAGGGGAAAAACCTAAACTCTGCAGCCAACAACTCTGCAATTATTTTCAATACCTGAAAACGATATCAATCTTAAAGCTAAATAAAGGTCCTTACCCATGCTATATTTTGCTTTGGTACACGTCGTTCTTTTCAATATTTCATAAACCTACAGAAGTAAAATAAAAGAAAGGAAGGGGTTACTTCAGATACTGCCAGGGAAAAGCACAATCTTTTTTGTGTACAAATTGGCAAATATTTGTACATTGGCAAAACCAAGCTCAAATATTGGCAAATATTGGCAAAACCAAGATGTCGATGAAATCATCATTCTTTAATAAAAGTCATGGTATTCAGGAGAGCAGGGCTTAAAGATTTCCATGCCGAGTTATGCGTATAAGAGAGGAAAGCTTAAATAGCCAGCTACTGAAATAATTGATCGGGGGAAACAGGCTTACATTTAAGCATTTGTACAGCAGAAATGCTATTTTTGCTCATGTCAGACGTCGATCAAAGATGAGAAGCCCTTTTTTACCCGGACCAAGCGTTGTGCTGGGCCAGCTCTTCTCTCGCCCCCAATGGCGCAGAGCTGGCTTCAACGCCAGGACTTCGGCAGCGCTTCAGGCTCATAACGTGTACGCAGCACGCAGCCGCTCACCAGAAACTGCACTAACGCGGGCTGACCTTAAAATTTCTGAGCTTGCACAACCTCAGTGGCAAAACAGATGTATTTATTTTACGATGTGTTGTATTTATTGCCAAATAACCTTTGCACGTCTCAGCGCACCGCCCGAGCGGTTAAGGTTTCGTCCTGTGCGGAGACGCTCGGAGGCAAGGCAAGAGCTCGGAGGAAAACCACGGGCAAAGGCACCTGCTGCCCGTCGCCTGGCCTGGCTGGGATGTGGTTTCCTGGGGATGCTCGCTAATTAATCCCTGCACTAACGCAGCCAGCGCTTGCCCAATTCATGGAGGGAAGAGAGCGAGGGCATACGAGGCAAGCCCTGCAGCTCACCTGCCTCGTGTTGTCTTCTAACTCCAGTGAGCTAAAGGGCTGTCACAGAATGATTTCCGTTTATATAATGGTGTTAGTTTGGTTTTTTTTTAATAAGTAAGAGGTCTTTGGCTTAGCTTCTATTCATCAAAGACTCACAGGGATTGACTAGATTCCTGTTCATTTTGCAGTAGGCAGAAGGGTCAATATTTGCACTGTCGTTTAAAAACACGCATGACAAAGGCAGGAGAGAACTTTAAGAAACAAGAATACAAAGAGAAATGCAACCAGGAGAAAATAATGCTGGGAAACATTCAATATATCTTTTACTACCAGGTGGTTTACGGGGATTTCAAACAAAGCAACACACAACTTGCATTATTGTTATATGCCTAGTGTTCCTTGAGTAATTAAAAAAACCCCATTCCTCCTCTTCCTCCCAGCCTCTGCTATGAACTCCTTTGGTTTCAGTCCATTTTTTTGGTTAGTCTTGCCCTACGGTGCCATTTGGTCTTGCCACCTTCCTCAGACAACCTGTTGTCCATGAATTTTAACTCTTCATTTGCTCCCTTAAGTTTATTGTACTTACAAGGTTTTTTTACTATATATCTAGACATACAAAAGAAAGTCTACAAACAAAAGCTCTGGGTTTTTTTCCAATCTCAAATTAAACATTTCATCACAAATAAACCAATTCAGTGTTTGTCTTTTTCTTTGCCATTTCTGTGCTGCTGCATCTGCCTTCCCTGGTCAAACTCACCTAAGCCCTGATAACCTGCGCTCACATCAAATCACTGCACTTCAGGCTACAGGGGAACCACATCCTGGGGTCCCCAGACAGGAATTTCAAAGCAGGAAAGAGAAATTAGATATCTCCCTCCCCTTACCGCTGTAGCAATAAAAGACAGCTATAATTGTGATATAAGCTCTTTTTGAAACCACTTAGCATCCAAAAGGCTAATGTTAAATATAAGATAAAAGCACACTCACAGTCACATTCCAACGCAGCGATTAGCAGTGGAATGGGGCAAAGATTCCACATTATACTTTGAAAAGTGTTGCAGCAAGTGCTGCCTGGCACAGTCCCTTCCAGCTGCCCTGGATGTCACACGAGCTCTCCATTCCCCCCTCAGTGGCTATAAAGGAGGCTACACCTTCTCCCCCACTCTATTTTATTTCCTGTAAGTCACAAGGAAGTACTCAAATGTAGTTTGTGATAGCGTGTTCCTCTATTAGGTTTCACTTCCGTAAGGGAATCTCAGAAGTTTAATTATGAGAGGAAAAGCTCCACGCTAGCACTGGAGGAGTAGAGAGACCCTCCAACGCGAAGGCAGGAATGGCTCAGCCCAGTCCCAGGGCTGTGTATGTGTACATCACACTCGCTAACACAATAGGGGCTAATAGAGGCACAAAAAAAATGACAAGATGCAAGTTTCTGTCCTTGTTGCATTTGCTTCATGTGAACTTTATTGTTAAATAAAAATCATAAATAATGTTAAAGAATGTTAAATAAAAATCATAAACCTCAACACTTTTAAGACCATTCTGAAGAATGGCTCCCCAAAACTATAAACAATATTCTCTGTAAACACTGGGCTGTTTCACTGGAATTTGTCTTAGGAGATTTCCCAGCATTTTATAAAAAGAGCAATGTATAGATATGACAAGGTAAATGAGTCACAGGGGCTGCAGGTAGCTGGCAGCAGAACTAGTGGGAGAATCTAAATCTATTCCTTTCTGGTGATATGTCACCTAAGAAACTACGTCCCAGATTAACTGTGAACTAGAAAGAAGATCCGAATTATTTTCCAAAAGGCAGCCACCTGCTAGCATCAAAGACTATTCATCACTTAAGCTAAAGCTGGAAATGCTTTATTTATAATTTATAATCAATAACTGATGTCACAGGCAATCCCTGGTGTTTGGTTAAGAAAGGAAAACTTGCAACAGGCTTTGTACTAAAGCTGGCAAAGGGGTTATTAACACCATGACTAAGGCACTACCCACCATAAATTATTTATATACAGTACTTACTATAGTGCTTCTTGTTTTGCTGTCAAAGAAGGAATCTCTGTCAGACAAATCAAACCTGTTAAAAGATTAGAAGGAAGCCCATTAGGTTGAAAAAAAAAAAGCCAGTAATTTCCTGCTCTTGTTGACCCCTTCAATATTTTCATTTCTCCCGGGGATCTCTCATAGCTAACATTAAAGAATAGCTTGCAGAAACCTCGTTAAAAATGAAGTCTATCACAACTCTCCTATTTCAAAGAGGCTGCTTATACGTTTCACGTATGATGTTATTTGTTTTATATATTTATAGGTTTTTCTGCACAAAAGAGACTGTTGATGCTCATTTAAGTTGAATTCCCGACCACTGCTGGCCTTAAATTTCTCCTAATAATCTTTACCTTTTGTCTGTACCTGAACCCCTGTGAGGCCACTCTTGCCTCCCTTATTCAGCAAAGACACGGGTGGTCTCACTGAAAAAAGTCACCACCACAAACAGTGTAAGGCACATCCGGGCCTGAGCTGAGGAGCATCTTTTGGGCTTTCTCTGAGCCACCAGCCTCCGTCACCGTAGGAACATCCTACAGGTAATAGGACTTGCAAGTCCAATAACATCTCCAATGTCACATACGTTGACTGGCCCAACTAAAATACACATCTCCATTGGTCTTCTGCATCCCTTCATTAAAAACCAAAAACCCCGTATGTATAGTGAAGAAATCCTGCCCTAGGACTGTTATCTGTTCCAGCTGGCACATACATAAACATAGTCTTCAAAGCTTCTCCGCTGGGATGCTGGCCAAGGAAGAGCAGCAGCAAAGCAATCCAGGGCAGTCAAAACTCTGGCGGGGCCCCACCTTCTGATTTTTTCCTACGCCCACGTTTACAGCTATTCTTACGGATCTGCAATCCATGGCAAAGCCATCACTGACTTCATAGCACTTCCAAGGACGTGGGCTGGTTGGCAGCACATGTGTGAGCTGCCCATACCAGGTGAATGAAATTATTCTGAAATTTATCAACCTGCATCTCTGGCTACAAATCTTACTGCTCGTTTTATTTTACATGGAAAGGAGACTGTTGTAAACCACATGATAAATCGTGTTTGGCAGTCTAACAGTTGATGTGTATGGCTATAGATAGGTGTTATATACCCCAACAGCAGCACAGAGATTTCACAGAGGGGTGTAAAGCCTCGTTCCTCTACAGTGAGGAAAAAAAAAAAAAGAAGAAAGTAAATTTACTGCAAAATGGAAATATTCTTTCCCTAAAGAATATTTGGCATTCCTTTTCCCTTTCACCTTTTCTTGCCTTATCAGAAAGGCTGGGACCTGTTGACACAAACATTTACAGAAAGCTTTCACTTACAGGTGCTGTTTCTCTCTGGAGAAGGGGTAGGAGAGGCGCTTCACCGTCTGAGGTTTGTGTTCCGCTACTTTGGGCTGGATGGGCTCTGTTATTTTTTGAATTACAGAGTTAATCTTTTTCAGAAGACCGTGGGTCTGATTGATCTGATACATCTGAGTGGGCAAAGAGAAAAACAGTAAGACTTTATTGCTTTTTGCTTATGCGTAAGTGGGAGTGAACTGTAAGGAATAAGGCATCAATTAAATAAATACATCACAACGAGCTATCGAGCAGTACAGCTTACCTTCTTGGAAACATTCAGAAAGACATAGATGGATGGGAAAGTCAAAACAAGGAAGCAGAGGAAGCCTATTGTTTTTCCTCTGAGCCAAAACACGACCCATGATTCCAAATAATCAGGCTCGGATGTTCAACAGAGATATTCTTGGCACTGACTCCCGAGACACCCGCTCCTCTGGCATTTACTATTTTCTTGGTGCAATGGGACAAAGAAAAGAAGGAGCTACAGAGCCCCTGTGCAAAACAACAGGAGTGGTCTCCTCTCCCAGGGGGCTTTCCTGGGAATACTGTGCAGGTTTCTGAAGTTCCCCCTCTTCCATATAAAGGAACCAAAATATCTCAAATAGTCTATTGCAGTTCTGTAGCACTAAATGCAGGAATTGTGTCAGCAGGTCACAAAAGAGGATTACAGGCTTCTCTCTCTGAGCCACAAAAACTACGTGCAGATCCAGGGCAGGGATCCCACCATAGGAAGATGCTGGAAATAAGGCTTTAGGGGTCTAAAGATGTTCTCAGGCACACCGCTTCTCCTGGCAATGCCTGCAAGCTTAAGTGGCCTCTTTCACACCAAAAAACCCCATCACAAAACGCCCACCCTGACTTTTCTTTTGTGGTAAAGCAGCTTTAACCGCAGGATCACAACAGACTTTTTTGATCTCATTGTGTTTCTGCTTAGAATTGGTGATAAGTGAGGCAATAATGGGGATTAATAAGAAATCCAAACCAAAAGCGTGGTTTCAGTGTTGTAATAAGTGATGCTGGGCCTTGAGACTGTCTCTTGTTCCATTATAGACTTCCCTCCGCAGTCTGGGACATGCACTTAGTATGTGTTTAAATATTAATCCATCTCTAAGCTATGCTCACTGAACAGGTAGCTATCTATCATGGATGACTTAGAATTTAGCTCATGATGAAAATATACTGTCATTTCTTTAATGATATGTCAAGTATTCTGAAAGGTAATTTATTTTGTGGTAGTGGAGTCCCAACCCCTGCAAACATGACTAACGATGTATATGAATAGTCGCTAAACCCAGCGAGACTAATGCACACAAATTGTTCCTCTGATGTTCATTTTCAGCAGTCTAACACTTCAGGCGAGAAAACCCCTCCAAAACACACACATAAATTTCCTCATCAATTGCGACCTCTTTTAAAATCTGCTGAGAGGATGAGGCGTTGTCTGAAATCACTCGCATCCCGTACAGACAGCGGTAGCAGCCAGGAATTCTTGACTTCCATTCCTCCTTCCAGTTATTCTTTCTTTCTGCTGTCCCAAGCAAGCAAGTTTGTGACTCTCATTTTCTGTACAGATTAATTAACTACTTTAAAAATGCTCGTGGGAAGAAAAGTCTACCTTTGTAAGGTGCTGAGAGACGAACATATGTTTAAATCATGCCTTCTAGAGGAAAAAAAAGATCAGGACTCACCTTTTTTGTAGGCATCTTGAGCTTAAGAAATTCTGCCTCTCGACACAATACATTCCACGGTGCGTGTATTTTTACAAATCCAACTCCGTGGATTTTAGTCTTAAAAAAAAGCAAGAGCAAAGGTTACTGATGAGAGGAAACTCAGTATTTTTCTCCTTGTGTTTCACACATCTTTAAGGAACAGTCTATTACCACCAACACTCTAAATCTCATTTGAGACAGCCAGTTTCTAACAACAGGACAATCACTGAACACCTCTCCGTGCTGAGCTGCTACAAAATGTGACTGAAAAATGCTATTGTCTTCCAGAACAATTACCACAGGGTTAAACAGAGAAAAATTGTTTGGGAAATAAAAGCTAATGACTACGGACACAAGTAGAGGGTAAGCCAGTTAAATGTGAAGCATAGGCAACCAGCCAAATGGCATGATTTCCTGAGTGCTTTGTAATTAATGGAGCTGAGAGAGTCCCCGCTGCCTCAGTATCTCAAAGGACCAGAACTGCAGTAAGAAAGAAGCAGCCTCAGATACAGATGTGCGTACCTACACATTTTAATTAGGAAACTGGTGGGAAGAATTAAAAAAGAAAAGAAAAGAAAAAAAAGTTAAATGTTAACGATAATATTAGTAGTTGCTTGGATCCCAGCAGATCTCCAAGCTCTGTTCTAGATGGCTGGACTTGGGGGCTTCCTTCTGGCTCTCCCACGTACACCCCTGTTGACTCCCATGGGAGTTATCACTTCAAAGCCATTGGACAAACGATATCAAACTAGCAGGCATTCAGAAAACAGAAGAGGAAGAAACTTTAACGAATCTTTCTAATCTTGCTACTCTACAAACATGGACAGTCGCTACAATAACTAGCCTTCAGGCAGAGAGATTCTGCACTGGCTTTCTAGAAACCGGCTACTCAGGAGGACATGGGTAACTGCCAGCCTTCCCAAGCACCTTCGAATTTACTTCACTGAAGAGCGTTTAAGTGACTTAGTAAACATCATCTATTTAAGAAACCTTTGCTCCTTTTTTGCGATTAGTAAGGTCTCCAATGAGACTTTGTGGTGTGCTTTTCCAGCCCAAATGATTACAAGTTTCCCTTCCCTGCATTGATGTGCTGGATCTGGAAGCTGATGTAAATCCCTGCGGTTTGCTTTCATCTCTCTACGTTCCTCATCTGGTTTGGTATCTTGGACTAAAAGAACAGGGTTCTCCCTCTTTTACGGTGCCCTGGCTTGAACCCTGAGCCCTTCTGCATCATTTGAAATCGTATTACATGTCATAGTTGGGGACCTCCCATCTCGCAAAGGATTTAAATATCTCTGCCTTGGCACAGGCCCGCTTCCAGTTTACTACAACAACTTGCAAGCCGAACGGAAAGCAATTCTTATTTTCACCTGGGGGACAGAGAAGTGAAAGGTTTTCTTGCATTTTATCATGCAAAATATATACCCCATTATATATGCCTGTAATTTGTGAATAACAGATGGCAGATTTATTTTTTAACACTCTGATCACAGGTCTAGATGCTTAATCTCAGCTTTTAGATCCTGTAAATAAAACCAGCATAAATGTTTACCCTCTCTCACAGGACTTTCAGGCATATTGGTTGGATCAGTTAATTGTAACAGCTTTCTTTGAAATTAATCCGGCTGTGGCTATTTCGACTAATCACACACTGGCAGTACTTCACACACATCATTTTTTCATATTGTCTAATGGTCTTTTAATAGAATATACTGTTTTCAGGGTACAGGTGAAAGGCGTTACAAGCTGTACTGTTCATATCTAAGAATGGAAAGAGCAAACTGTAATACAGACCCACGTGCCCAAGCTAGAGCACATACCAGAACCTGCTGAACAAATTTAATTCTCTTGAAGTCTATACTAAGGTATAACAATGTCACTGTCTGTATCGGGTATTTTTCATCAGAACTGGAATTACCAGTGGATCCAAACCACAGCAGACTGTAAACCCACGAAACTGGGATTAGTGTTGAGAGCAATCTAAGCCTCCCTTCTAGATACGGCAAAACACCAACAAGCCATGTTGCAATAGTGGATGTGCCACAAGTCCTTGCCAAGAAAAGTAAGAAACTTCACCTCGTTGGGGCATTAACAACACCGTGGCCCATTCCTGCGAAGCAAATTAAATCAGAGGGCGAGGATGGCCCTGCAAGAACTGAAATCAAATTCTGGAAGAGCTGAGCTTGTGTAACCTTGATCAGAGTCAGGTTCACAGGAACGGCTCAACATCTCCCAGGATTCAACCATCAGTTATCCTCCTTATCTTTAACCGTTTGAAATGGCTCCTTACATCCTCATCGCGTTCCAGTTCCAGACCAGCCTCCACGAGATTCCCTTCGTACTCCTCCCGGCGAAACCTCTTGTCGTCTTCGTGATAATCCACGTGAGGTTCGCTTTCCCTCATTTCCAGCTGCACTCCTTTCCCTGGAAGCGGCTGGTCCTGCTTGGTGCTTCGGGCACTTGAATCATTGTAATGAACCCTCCTGGTGAGTGTCTTCCCTGCTGAGGACTTCTTGTAATGATAAACTAGGATGTAGTCAACTTTTCTCTTGCCATCTCTGAAGTAGAGTCCATATTTGCAGTCAGCATCTGGATTTTTGGATAGGGAATTTAACAACTGGAAGCAGGGAATGGGGGTGTGGAGAGAAGGAGAGAGGAGAAGAAGAATGAGTACATAACGCCAACACCAGGCAGACCATATCCTTGTGTCAAGGACTCCTTCTTGCCTGGAGCACACTGTGACCTATCTTCAAACGGCAAGCGTACGGGAGGAGCCCCCCCATGCTACTTACTCAAAACAATTTTGCAAGTTAACACTTGCAATTTTACTGATCGACAGCTGGGATTTTATTGGCCAGAAATAAATAGCTAAAATAGCTGGGATTTAATCTAATTACCAGCACACTAGTTCATAAATCAGCTACTTGGTGGATTTGGTTTTCTCCTTTGGGGGTTAATCACTACTAAGATCATCTGTCCTTTTCCACCCAAGACATCTGCGTTTCAATTCTGACAAATAGATTAATATCATGTGCAAACATTTCTCACTTCTCTTATCTATGGTTGCAAGTTTGTATCATCTGAGAAAGAGATCATCTTAGATACAGACTGAAGGGAGCCAGCTGGTCGGGAAGCGCGGCCAAAAATGCCGATGGACCGCAGCCAGGGAAGTGGGTTCACTGCTTACGGAGTTCATCACTTTTTTTTCCCCCACTTATAAAACCTGTGTCGCTTTGCAATCTGGTGGTGGCAAGGGCTTTACTCCCAGCTTGAATTAATGCTGCGTAAGTGTCACAAGATACAAGAAACACAAGACTTATAACACAATTCCATTTCCAAACGTTTATCTGAAAACTGCACAGGGCAACTCTAGAAACATAAAAAAGTACTAACAATTAGTCATTTCCACTTTCTGAGTCATGCATGATCCTCAATTCTACTCTTGGAGATGCACAGACCGTTTAAAAAAAATGAAAATTCACTAGTAACTTGCATTTGATTTTAAAAAATACTAATCACGGAAGTGGCTTTTCAGGGATGAGGGACATTTTCTGGCTTTTAATTTTACAGAAGACTGTAAAGCCTCCACGTGAGGAAAAGGACTTGTGCTCCAAATGATAGCAATTGACCATCAGTTGCAAATCATTCAGGTCAAAAACCAGTTCGGGATGTGTACACCTTCTGCTTGTTTCATACATAAAACCGTGAATGTAAGTTATTTGCAAACAGTTGTTTCTACAACAATCCGATTTTTAAACCTCAGATGTAAAGCGCAGCCTCTGAGCTTACTATACAGAATATCATGACCAATACAGCCAAAACTTCACTGAAACCCACCCAATGTTACACATATTTGCATGCTTTTCTGAATATTGCTTTGGGGAGGGAAGGTCCCTCCCTACCATAACTATAAATCAATAAATGTCCCTTTAAGGGACAGTCTGTTCTTCCCTTCTTTCCTCCTTGAGTTTTTTACTCGGAAAACAAATTCAAGCAGCAAATCCCATCTTCCTGGGTTTGGAGAGAGGAGGAAGCACACTGAAGAAGTAATTAGCTAAGTGTAATCAGATGAGCGCAGAGCGGTAACACACAGCAAGAAGCCCAAGATGCCAGGCAGGATGTGTCTGCCGAGGTGGGATCCCTCAACATTAATTCCTTCCAAAGTCTGACTTGACCACATCTGCCCAGGGCCAGCTTGGCTGCAGGTCCCCATCTCCTCAGTCCCTTGCAGTCCCTTTGCTCCATGCTTGCCCTTGCTATCAGCTTCTCTTATGTATTATGCTCCAAATACATACACATATCATAAAATAATATATTTGCTGCCACCATGGAGTTCACTCCTTGCCCTATTCCCTCTTTCCCCTGCTCCATGTGTGTCTTATTTAGCCACGACAATAACACATTCTTCAGGGCAGAGGCTGCTCATGTTCGTGTCCTATCTAGATATTCCTACTTAGTTCTTAAGCATAACTACAATATAGAAGACCATTAATAACTATTACTTCCTGATGGCTTCATGCTTCATGGCATGCACCTGTGAATGCAGAACATTCTCTTAAAAGCAAGCTGACAGTCTGCTTGTGGCAGGCAACTCAGTTCTGCAGATTTCTATAGAAACAAAATATTAAGAAATAGCAACTAAGTGGATTTTCAGGATCTAATGCCTCTTCAAAGTAAACAGTTGTTGTAAACAAGATACAGGAACACTGAGATTTCTTTTAAGATAACTAATTGCGTGTAATTTTAAAGATGTGTTGATCTTATTAATTAATTAAACTTCAATTTCTGAAAAATTGGGCTGAACCGATAGATGTTCCGCTAAGTGCATGGAGGTAAAACAGGCAAAAGACACAGACCCCAACCACTTCCTACCCTCGTTGGGCTGACTTTATGAGGGACAGCAATTAGTTGCTCTGTTCCAGAGCCTAATAAATAAAGGAAACGGGCAGGACTGAAGATGGTTCTTGAAGATGAGAGCAGAACGTGCCAGATGTCTCTGCCTGGTTGGGGAGCTCAGGAGAGATCAGAACCTCCTGGCCACAGCCCCTCTTCTCCTGGAGCACACCTTGGGTGGGGGATGAGAAAAGTGGCACTGAAAATCCCTAGTTTCTCTGTTTCTTTGAGCCGCTGCTACCGGGAAGGGGACAGGTGACACCACAGAAACTGAATGAGAGCTTCTTCCCATTTTTTTGAACTTTCCTGTTGAAAAGCTGACCCTTGTGGGGACTCACTGACAATTCAGGAGAAGGTGCTGCACTGTGGATACTAAAGCCTCAATAATTTCTTAATACATGAGAATAGCTACATCCTACTGTGAAAGGGACGCAGCCAGAAGACTCGAAGAAGCCTCTTGGTCTTGTTTTAAAGAAAGAAATGGTGAGATCAGTACCACGTTAGAATGTGGCACTCATAGGCTACATCCTTTCTCGCAGTGCTGCTATGCTGAAATAGAGAGGGAGCTGCGTTGACTGAGACTGTGTGAGGCTCATGTCCCTTTGGTTGCAAATAAGACACAGAAAAGATATTTCAGTTTTACCCCAGCAGGAGGGATGTTTGCACTCTGACAGAATTATTCCTCCATGCTCCATCCTAATTAAGCACAAGCACAATGAATCAAGTATTTCTTTTCCTGGTACATCTTCCCCCAGCGAGATCTGTTATATAGCCTGCTCCACCTTAGTTTTTTCACCTGAATAAGCTCCTTTTTGTGTATTTATGACATAACCAACTCCTAATCCTGCTGGGTATCATATTACTAACTTTCTTTAAAGTTGGTGTTAAAGAATTTAACTAAGGCACAATTAATGACACTGGAAATCCAACCTCTGTTGTGTGCTACGGACTATTAGTTTAACGTTACATACATTAACAATAGCTTTCACACAAAATTTTAGACATTTTTTTTTGTTTTACTCTATATGGGCAAAGAGATTTGAAGTCTGCCAGATTGATTACTCTGAGAATAGCCGACTCCTTCTTACGCTACAGGTTAAATAAGGATCCCTGGCTTCCCTTCTTCACATCAAAGAATAAGCCCCACTAAATCAGCGTGTACTGTGCCTGGTGGCAATCCTCCTCAGCACTTCTGAAAAAGAGAGGGAGAGGATTTCGGAGCATCCTGGGAATGGAAAGAATGAGAAATAAGCTACAGGCTAAAGCACAGAATGCCAGTTATGACACATCAGGCAAGTCCTTTACTCACTGTACTCTCATGCTGGTCATAGCCTATATCCTCAATAGCTCGGATGTTGATAATGTGAATCCCTTTCTCCTCAGCAGGTAGACAGGAGTATTTCTTGTTCACCCTCATTCCTGTCTCCTCCGGAGCCTCGCTGAGATCCTCTGGCAGAAAATCCACCCCATGAAACTCACTGTCTGAGTCTGAAAAGAAAAGGAACAATTTCATCAAGACACTTTAATCCCAACACTTGCTCCTCCCAGAGCCACCCAAGCTGAAACGTATCCTGTTCCTGCCTTCTTCTGCCAACAAGCCCTTTTGCAGGGCTCCCACCCCTTCCCCGTGCCTCCCTTCTCAGCTTTCCTGCAGCCTTCTTCAGCCCCACCTAGGTCTCCTCCTCCAGAGGAGTAGCGCTCAGAGAACTTCTTCTCTGCGCTGTCTCAGGATGCTTTTACTGTATGGTCTTATAGAATGATTAAGAGAAGGAAAAAAAGGGGAAAAAAAGAAAAAATAGTCCAAGAATTAGCTGGTGACGACAGACGTCATGGTGTTTTCCCCTTTTTCAGTAGGCATATTCTCCTTCAATAACCACTCGTCCATGCTGAAAATTGAAGTAGTGAGTTTCCCCTCAAGTATCTATGTACTGCATAGGATATACTGAACCATTCTTATTTAAGTAGTCAGAGGTTTCCTCCCTCTCAACCCATACTGTTTCCACTTATTACTTAAGTATATAGATGGGCTAAAGGATTTCATGTCAAAATTTCACTACAAACTGAGCAAACAGATAACTGATAAAACTGATAAAATGCAAACTGGTGTTCGCATATGTGCATTTACGCCAGCAATAGAAGGCGAAGTCTTCCAAGATTTGATTCATTTTGACATTGAAATAAAATACTGCAGCATTACACCCTTCTTTAAAGCACACAGGACCAGAATTTGCTTGTCCAAAGACTGAAGATAAAGCAAGAATTTTAGAATTTAGCCTTGAATGGGTACTAAATTAACTCTCCCCAACAAAACAAACAACAAAAACATGCAGAGGAGTGTGCTTTAATAGCAGCTATATTACAACAGCCTGTTGCTGCAACTGGCTCAGCACTGTGTCTGGAGCAGATAGCAGCAGATAGCACAGAAATCGCAGAGAATTAGCCCATTAGGAAAAGTACTTCCCTCCTACCTAAAGCTGCCACCAAGCTTATGATAAGGTGAGGACAGATACCACATTTTAATTAGCTATGTCTTAGCCTAAGAGCATGTTCCTTCTCTTCACAGAACTACCCATCTGGATTTGGTGGAACTTCAGGGATGATGTGGAAGGAAGAGACAGGGAAAAATCTCATTCCCCAACAAGTTTGCAGATGACGTGAAACTGAAGAGCACGGTTGATAAGCTGGAGGGTCAGGGTGATACTTCAAGTCCCCACAGGCTGGAAAAATGGGCTGAGAGCAGCCTCATGAAACTTAACAAAGTCAAGTATGAAGTCATACATTGGACAGACCAGTCTCAAGCACAAGCACAAACTTGGAGTGGACCAGACAGAAAGTAGCCCTGCGGAAAAGGACCCAAGGGTCCTGGTGGACAGGTTCGAAGTGAATGATCACCTTGAGTGGTGAAGGATAGCTGCATTCTGGACTCTGTTAGTAAGAAAGCAAAGACAGCAAGTCTAGGGAAGTGATTTTCTCCATTATTTGCCATTGCCAGACTACAGCTAGAGTGCTGTGCCCAGTTGTGGCTCCCCAAAACAAGCAGGACATTGACAAACCTGAGCAACGAGGGTGATGACGTGATGGGGAAAGGGCCCAGCGAAGCTGCAAAACTCCATCCACCCCTGAAGGTGGTCAGAGTTTGACCACACATGGTGCCAAGCAACCTGACCCAACCTTAATGTTGGGAGGGCACCGCATGAACCTGCAATCCAGGTTCTTCACGGTGACACACAAAAGTTCTCATGGACAACAACCTGCAGCAGCAGAGAAGGAAGGTGTGGCCAAAGCCTTGGCACATTTCTTGAGTCTATCAGAGTAAGATAAACATTATTAGTATGAGCAGAAGAAGTCATGCTTCTCTGGAATTGGTACTCATGCTTCTCTGGAACTCGCAAACACCTCAAGTTTGTGGATATTCATTTCAGTTCCCTGTATCTGGGATGTTTGCTGTCCCAAGCTGTCCAATGCAAGCTGCCTGCTTTCCTAGGAACTGCAGTGCTTATTAACACCATCACCTTTGCATAAAGGAAGAATGCCTGAAACAACTTTCTAAAAACAATAGCTTAAGTGCTGTGAAAGTCCTCTCTTTCCTCCTTTCACACATGTACCAAATAAAGCCTAGTTACTTCAACAGATTACAGGGGTTATTAGAAGAGAATAACTTTTTACTGCCTATGCATCTGAATATTTTGTGTAACTCATAACAAACCTGTGAACTTTTCAGTGCTAGTTTCAAAATTGAAATTAGGATGCAATATGTTTAGAGCAGAAAATCACAAGCTTCATTGAGTCCAAATGAGCTCCCCGTGCTCCACAGCTGCACTTCTGAGCAGCATTTGTTAAGTCCCCGGTACAGAGCAACCTGCTGAAATGATTCAGTGCTATTGTGCAAGCCCAAACAATCACCCATCCGCAGGCACATATTTACATTTCTGTTTACACATCAGTAGCCTGGCAATATCGGAAAGAACAAATACTTAAGGTAGGCAATGAATCATATGATTTTGGTTTATTAGGACTACTGGAAACGATGTGAAATGTGAGAACTTTATTGATACAATCTTAATTACAACAAGTTTGATTTCTGTACTTAAAGATGATGTCAGGATTTAATACTAAGTAAAGCCATCCAAACCACTTTAGTAATTACGAACGCACAGGGATTATAACTACTTCACTTAACGCTGATTTGGCAGAGGTCAAAGCATTCTGTTGCAGAATGCAAAGCATCTTTTTATATGGAATAGGGTATTTTACAGACTTAAAAACACGAATCTCTATTTTGAGTTAATCATACTAAACAAGGACAATAATTTAATCTCAAAATAAATTCACATTCAGAATTATTTACGGCAAGAGAGCAGATGTAATATGAAGAGCACAAAGCACATTAATGTCCTAATTCAGCTTCAGTCACAGCTTAATCACTTTGTTGGGAGCTGAAAGAGAAGGGTATTGTGAAAATTGCTAGCTTTGCTGCCTTCTAACATTGACCAACCCACTCTCTTCTATTTACTAACCGGAAAACACTAAAACAAAGACTTCAAGAAGTGCTCAATGTATTTCAACACAGCCATATGACCAATCAGTCCTTTCTCCTCCATATCCACAGCTAATGTTGTTTAGGAACCTATGGATTTCGAGACAGCAGAAGTTCCTAATATTCCTGGAACATAGCCTCAGACCCACTTGCTGCTCCTTTTACACTTTATTACATATTATTTTGTCATTTCACAGAATCACAAAATGATATGGGGTTGGAAGGGACCTCTGGAGATCATCTAATCCAACCCACCTGCCAAAACAGGTCCACTCAGAGCAGGTTGCACAGGAGCGTGTCCAGGCGGGTTTTGAATGTCTCCAGAGACGGAGACTCCACCACCTCTCCGGGCAGCCTGTTCCAATGTTCTACCACCCTCAAAGTAGAGAAGTTCCTCCTCATGTTTAGATGGAACTTCTTATGTTCAAATTTTTGCCCATTACTTCTTGTCCTGTCCCTGGGCACCACTGAAAAAAGACTGGCCCCATCCTCCTGACACCTTCCCTTTAAGTATTTATAGGCACTGATCAGATCCCCCCTCAGTCTTCTCTTCTCCAGACTAAAAAGACCCAAGTCCCTCAGCCTTTCCTCATAAGAGAGATGCTCCAGGCCCCTAATTATCTTTGTAGCCCTCTGTTTTCCCTTTCCAGCAGTTCCCTGTCCTTCTTGAACTGGGGAGCCCAGAACTGGACCCAGTACTCCAGATGGGGTCTCACCAGGGCAGAGTAGAGGGGGAGGATGACCTCCCTCCACCTGCTGGTCATGCTCTTTTTGATGCACCCCAGGATGCCATTGGCCTCCTTGGCCACAAGGGCACATTGCTGGCTCATGGTCATCCTGTTGTCCACCAAGATTCCCAGGTTTTTTTCCTCAGAGCTGTATCTCCAGCATATTTCCCAATATTTGCTACAAATGACAGAACACCCTGCCAAGTATACAATACATAATGATATACTTTAAAGTATTCCTTGCCTGTCTCAAAACATCCACATTCTGGTAAGAGTGCAGAATGCTGAAAAGCACTTGATACCAATTTTAATCCCATCCTTGAACTAGGTTAGAAAAAGTATTTGAGTATTTGGTGAGCACCAGATGTGTACAGATTTTCTACCTTCCTTTGCTCAGGCACTGCCAGGTAATTCCTGTATTTGCTGTTAATCACCCTGTACACATAATGACAGGCTTTGAGGCAGCACCTGTGTTTAGGAACTGCTCCATAGGGTACGTGACCATACACATATCTTAACAGCTGTCCCTTTTTCGTTAGGAGTGAGGTAACATGGGAAAGCAAGAAAAAAAGACACAGAAAAAAGACATTTGCAGCAGCTCTCAAGCTACCTTTCTGCTCTCTGCGGGAGTTTTCCCAGAGATCCTGGGATGTTGTGGGTTACACTGAGCCACCAGCTGCAATTCAGAGCGCGGAGATGCTGCAATGACCTTGAGAACTGCCGTGAAGTTAGAGATATCTTAGCCATTCTGAAATGATTTCTCTATAGGATGCATCAGGTACAATGAGCTCTGTGCCGATTCCAGTACAAAATAAGCAAGCTCTATACTCATCTGAAGTAGACAAACTTCTATTAATCAGAGAAATGCAAGCACAAGGATAGAAACTGGTGCATGAAAAGATCAGAAGAGACAAGTGCATTACAACAGTAAGGAGGGTCTGTCCATGTCCCGTGTCTTTGCTCCTGTTACTTCTCCCCCTGACTCTCCAATGAATCTCTCACTCTGAACAACATGGGAAACAACATTAAATTAATAAAAAACCCCTCAAGCTTGCAAACATCTGCTCCTTTGTTCAAACGTCAGTTGCAGCTGTAAAAGTCCTCAAACTCTCGTTGCAAAAATTAACGTTAATTAATTAACAATAACTTTTCCATCACAGAAACTTGGCACGTTATGCTATAGCCTTTACTCATTTAGACAATGCTTCTTCATCGGACTTTGGAGACCAGGTGAACCAGAACTGAAAATCTCCTCTGGAAATGGGTGTATTTTCTCCATTACTAGCCTCAGACTCTATCAAATAGCTTATTAATATTATATTCATAATCACGCATAACCACTCAATGTTCTCAGGGGGAAAAAAATTCATTAAAATAAATGGAAAATTGCATTCACACAATGCAGACTTTACAGGAACATCCCATGCCAGCTCTAAAATAAGCATCATCAAGTCAGCATGAGTATATATAAACAAACGAACAACTATTTCACTGCTTAACCTGAAACCAATAACTTTGCTGAAGCTAGCTTCTCTTATCTCCCCTTGTTTTCTTTTTTAGGGAGTATGTTGAAGAAAGTGGCTAGAACAAAAAAGTCGTAAAGACATCTGAGTCAGCTCTCCCAGTTGTTCTCAACAAAGACGACTACAAGACCATGTGATTTAAGACTTTTAAATGTCCACATGCTTATCTTTTTGCCTTATATAAATTGTGATAGAATTCAGAATGAAAAATTAAGAATCACACAGGGAAAGTTCCCTGAGTGAATCGTTTTAAAGGAGGCACAACACCAGTTCTTCACAAAAGCTTCCGAATTAATTCAATTCCTGAAACTGAAGACATACGTTTCACATGAATTATCAAGTAAAAGCACTGTTTGGAGGTCCCAGAACTGGTAATGACCCTACTGTGATAGGGACCAAGCATATTAAGGAATTCATACACACATGCATATATATATTTTTGTAAAAAAAAAAAAAAAAATACACACACATATACGTATAAATATAGGTTGTCTATTTTGTTTATACTATGCCCTTTCTGCGGAAGAAATGCTAGTGCATGCAGTATGTCGGATGTTTTTTGGATTGGGGTTCTTGTAAAAAAACTTTGATAGATACAGAGAGAAAAACGCCTCAGTGTGGTTTTGCTTACGATATATTGCCCCCTAGCAGCAGAATCCTCCTTCAGCACGTTCTTACCCATTTCTTTCCTCCTTATATCTTCCAAATTCAAAGCTATAGGTTAATCCTTGGGCTAAGAGGAAAAAAAATAATAATTCTCCCAAGTGACTCACCTATCACCTTCTCCTCCTATTTGTTTGGGATTTTTTTTTTCCCCTACTGATGTATTAAAAGACTGTTAGATTTGGAGCCCGAAATCCCTGCTTCGTCCTTGGGAGAAATAAGGCAAGGCAAATGTCAAGGAAGCCTCAGCTGGTGCCACCCCACCAGCGTGTCTCATTCCTGCCCTATGGGTCATTCCTCCTGGCCTGTGGAGCTCTGCCGTGGGACGGCCAGCGAGGATACCCACTGCTGGCAACGAGGGGAGTTCTTTTTTGGGACGCTGACACCTGTTTACGAGGCACTGGCCCGAGACCAACAGCCCGGTCAGGAACCGCAGTGCTCTCCAAGGAGCGCTCGTCCATGTCCTGAACTTTTGTCCTGTTCAAAGTCCAGAAGTTAAGCACTGATTAGATCCACATCTGCGATCATCTGATTTAAATCGTCCCTGGCCTCATCCCAGCCAGATGTTGCCTCTCGCTGCCTTCATCTGGAGATGCAGGAGGTTGCACTAATACCATGGACCAGCCTGGCGGGCAAAGGGCTGCTGTAAAAGGCAACTGACCTCCCCCTGGGGCAAGATTAACGCTTTCAGAGATGTTGGCACCTCCTGTCCACCCGCCTGTAGAGGTGACTCCCTGCCCCTTTGATGTCCTCTCGCACCACGCTAAGTAGGACACCCTGGAACTCACCCATCTCCTTCGCTTTTGCGTTTATTTTAAAACTTGGCCATAGCCTAGTTCTGCCCAGGGTACTACCGTAAGGAAGCAAACAGGAGGTTATGATCCAATCCATTAAAAAAAAAAAAAAGATTGAACAGTGAAATAAAACTTGGATTCCAAGGACAGTTTCCTTTACAGAATAGAAATACTTTTAAAGCAGGACAACCTTAATACAGCTGACACCGACAACTTCATCAGCGCTTCATATCACACTGTATGGCAAGAGCCCATTCAGAGACTTTGTGTCCAGTATTTGGGAATCTGAAAACCAACTCCTGTCACGTGGGGGGAGAAAATGCAGCTCCTGGAGGGATTATTTGAAACATCAGCTCACTTAGCTGTATTTCTCAGTACTGACATATCAGCGATGGGTCTCCAGAGCCGGGCTGCAGCTTTCCTGGAAGGCTGTCTACAGCTTTAAAGTTATTGATCTATTATTATCAACAACATGTTAAAAGAAGGGTAGAAGGACACACAACTATGACATCATTTCTATTTCTGCCCTTCTATTTTTGTTTTTTAAAGATTAATTTACTGTCTTCGCAGTATGTAGCCCGAGGCTCGAACACATCTAATCTGACAGAACCCTTGTGAAATGGGAAATCTAAAAATGAAGAGCAAATTACCTATAAGCTGTAATGATAGTAGAATGAACATTTTGGTTGAAATGACATTTTCAACAGCACATGAAGGTCCGGTAAATATAAATTCTACCATAACAGGACTCAGGCTACCTGTTTATTTAGACCCTGGAAAATCCCACATTTCATAAAACCACACAAAGCTCCCCAAGACAAATTGCACTTTTTTTCCCCACAACTAACAACAATTTAATGGTCTATTAAGTAAGTCTGTTCTCAGACGTATTCCTAATATACTTCAATCAAGCCCTCTTTTTCTACCAGACACTGGAAAAATATTTCAAATTTGCTTCTGTTGCTATTCCACAAAAAGCAGCACTAAAGCCAGGCTCAAGTCCACTCCAGATTGTTTTTTGCAAACTCTTAACTCCAGTTTTACCGATTATTTCTGTAATTTGATAGCACTTCACAGCAAAATAGACAAAACAAGCGAAGTTCTGCTCCTAGTTACTTTGCTACACATACAGAATAATTCTTGCAACTTCTTTTATTTTGCATTTTATGTTAGTTTTAATGAGGGCAGAAGCACTGGAGGGGTTCACTGAAATGCATCGTGACTACAGGCTGTAATCCTCTTTCCTACATGAGTTACTGCTGACTTCCAAAACACCCTCTGATGAATTTCTTGAACGCACTCTGCAATGTCATATCCTGATTTATACACATCCTGAGGACAAGAGGATGGACTAGATATGGAAGATACACTGAATCCCTGCTCTATGAATTCCATTAGTTATGTTTTGAGGGGTTATGGTGCACATTATTTTTGTTTGTATGTTCCGACGGAAGAGAGTTTTTAACCAACGGGAGCAGTAAGATGAAGGGAAAAAAAAATACTAAAAAAAGAGATTATGGGGAGAGAATTGGTATGTATTGGGACAATGTATACCTAAACTCTCACAGCAGCTGCTAAAGATATCTAAATACATTTAAAACATATTCTCCTTTAGCAGGCTATTACAAATAGCTCCTTACACCAAACACAGGAAAATGAGGATGCAAAAATTATCAGTTTTACTGTTAAAATATCAGTTACAGACTGCAACCCAGGCTGAGGCCACAGCATGTACTGACTGGCAAAGCTGCTCTTGATCCAAGAGGTTTCCCATTTAAAGTCCTAATCTTGAAACATTTGCACTCGTGTTGAAATTTCCATACATCGGAGTCACAAGGGCATTCAGACCGCATAGACGTAGGCATGGATGCCCTGGAAAGTTCTGCTAATCTGATAAAAGATATTTTTGACGACAGTCACCTCGTTCAGTAACTGCACCTCTTCCAGGTTTGGGCTGAAAGAGCCAGTCACCACGGGTGGGGTTTTGCCTGCCAGAGCTCCACCTTCTATATGTTGTTTGGGAGTGCCCAAGCAGGTGGAGCTTGATCTGATAGTGAGAAGGTGGTAGGCGATATCCATCCATGGTGCCCAGTGCAGCCTCTAACTCTGTGCTACTTCAGGAAATAAAACCAAAATCCCGCCCTGAGCAAAAGCTTGGTTCTAGCAGGTTTTCATCATACCCCAGCAGTTTTCACTTGGGTGAGGAGCAACACTGCTGTATGCCAATAGACAGTTTCACTGGCATTGAAACAACCTCTCTCTCCCTCAGCAAGTGAATGCAAATCAGTGAAGGAGAAAAGCTCTATTAACTCTTGTCTATCCATGAGAATGCCGTTCCCTGTGTTAGCCAGTCCTTGTGAATTAAATTGAGGCATTATCAGAGGGAGAAGACCTAAGAAGTGACTATACAACCAGGCGGTCTCCTCCTCGTCGTTAAGGAAGAGCTGAGACCTGGCTGCCACAAAGAAGCGGATGCTGCGGGAAGATGCCCTGTGCCAGAAGGTGCAAGCAACACATGCTATAGGAAAATAAGATACTCCTGCTTAGGATTCCTGGTGGTCCCATCTTGGGTGGCAAAATTCTTAGAGCAGAAAACTAATCTGTGAGCAAAGCCAGCCTCTCTTCAGTGCCGGCAAGAGGAAGGATTGGGCCAGTGCCTCGGTAAGGCATTTCAAGACCCCCAGATGAAAGGCACACTTGAAATGTTTGAGCAGAGATACACATTCTTTGCAGTTTGTCCCTCAGCAGGGAAGGTGATAACGACAGCAGCGTCGAGCCCAGGCTCACCACGTCTGTTCCTTAGTGAGCTTTTTTACTATCTATCTGGTACATCTTCATATCAAAGGAGGAGTCAGGACCCAGTCTAAGCGTGAACTGCTGCCCTGTAGGTTTTGTTAACAGGGGACAGACTGACTAAAAAAGCTCGATTATCCGAAGGCGCACTGGTCAATCCACATCTAGTACCAAAGAAGAGGAAATTGCCACGGAATTGCTGTCGGCAGTAAAATGGAAAGCAGCAGAGCATGGAGGGCTCTGTGGGTGCTCCAGGCGGTCAAAGGCAACTGGGTCAAAATCTCCATCCATATTTCCAGGTTTCATTCCTAACTTGCTCCTGTTACTTCCGCAGCAGTACTTTTCCAAAAGGAGCTCAGGATCCACACCAAAAGCAGCAGATTTCTGCCTGAAAGCAGTCGTGTCCGCAGCTAGCACTCAACTGCTCCTCACGAGAGAGCAAGGAGGCACCGACAAATTTCATAGAATCATAGAATCGTCCAGGTTGGAAGAGACCCTTGGGATCATCGAGTCCAACCATCTACCCTACACTACAAAGTTCTTCCCTATACCATATCCCCCAACACCACATCTAAACGTCTCTTAAACACATCCAGGGATGGTGACTCAACCACCTCCCTGGGCAGCCTGTTCCAATGCCCGACCACTCTTTCTGTGAAAAATTCTTTCCTAATGTTCAGTCTAAACCTACCCTGCTGGAGCTTGAAGCCATTCCTTCTTGTTGTCATTAATTACCTGTGTGAAGAGACCAGCACCAACCTCTCTACAGTGTCCTTTCAAGTAGTTGTAGAGAGTGATGAGGTCTCCCCTCAGCCTCCTCTTCCTCATACTAAACAGTCCCAGCTCCTTCAACCGCTCTTCATATGATTTGTTTTCCAGGCCCTTCACCAGCTTCGTTGGTCAAAATGTATTTTAGCCATCACAGGCCTTCAGTGAAGAGATTTTAGTGAAATACAACCATGAAAATGCATCACACCCTCGTGTTCGGTGATGGTCTGCCTGAAGAGACTCTGGGTAAGAAAGGAAACAGCAACTCCTGCCAAGAGCAAGCATTTGACATCAATGCAGACAGAGAGAAAGAGAGAAAACATTATTTGTTTTCATATTTCCTGAGAAAGACATTGAAGATGTTGTAACCTTGTTATTTATAGAGGGCCAAGGTTTCATCCTAGAATTTAGGAGAGGAATTTATTTTCCTCTAAAGTGTGATTAAGTTTATAAGCTTAAGACAAGGTTTTATTGTGTTTTGTTGTTTTGGTTAGCAGAATAATATTTCACTTGCTGTCTTTTTTTTTTTTTTGAAAAAGGAAAATGTTCTGTTCATTTATCTGGTAAACATTTATCAGTTCAGTGAAAAAAAAACTAAACAATGGAATAAAATGGAATTAAACTTTAATATATTGCTTATCTTCAAGCACTGAAACATTTAGAAAAACAATACTCCGCATGAAAAAAAATTCTTGTTTTACCAAAATATTTAGTAAAGTAATTTCTTTGGATACTGTCCTTTAGTATATCTGTTATTCCATGAACTTTTTCAAAATATATTGTAAACTGCTATTTGCAAACTTTATCGCTTTGTAATAACACATACTCTGTGTTGGTTGGTAAGTTCGACCAGTTTACAAAACACATGATGCATTCTTGCCAGCTTGGCTTCTAGTCTCATGAATAGTCGCTATATTTTTAATTTTTTTTTTTTTTAAATATTCAAGATCTTCAGAAATTACCTTGAAACGATTTCTTTTAAACCTGCAATAAATTTACTGCTGATTAAGAGAAAGAAAACTTATTCTCCCTGACCATGGTAATGACGTCAACACTGGTATTTAAAGGAATAGAGGGCAAATAGGTAAATATAAATAAAGGTGGCGCAATTCTGACTGATTTCAAATCTAATGGAGATAGCTCACTCGTAACGTCCTTGAACCATTTGCTTTGCTATCCTTTTGGATGTCTGGAACCCAAAGCTGTTGCTATATTTTATTATGACTGGCTCTGTATCGGAGATACTCTGTGATGTGATAGAGCAACAGTGGTTACGCTGGAGCAGGTGTCGTAAGGCTGGATCAGCTATTGCACAGTGCATTATTTGAGAGACGTACGATATTTAAAGTATTTGAACCAGTTGCAGTGGTTGTAAAGAAATTCCCAAGGGGGTACATTTTTACTTTTATACTGTCACTCTCCAGCCCAACTCAAGACCAAGGCACCCTTCCAGTAGCTGCTTGGTAAAGACGCACAGAGGGGCAGGCACCTCACCTGGCCCAACAGCACGAGGGCATCGCCCGCAGCCAACCCCCGAGAGAACACACACGTGTGATCCCGTTCACCTCCTTTGCGTGATAAAAACCTCAAGAAAAACAAGGTGACCTTCCAAGAGATGTAAGTGTGCTTCTTACCAATATGGGAGCCACAGAGGTAGCAGCGGCAGATATGCTTGGGATAAAATGTGCGTGCAATCCACTTCCCTGGCTTTATAGCCTGTAAGAGGCCATATACTGGGGGTGTGTGTGCAAACTGGCGGGGGTCTTGGTTAGGGAAAGCTATGTCAAATCTCCTTCCTGAGGAACAGCTTCCAAGCAGCTCCTCCAGCAGCGGTGAAGAAAGCAGAGTGGAGTATAGACATTTTGTACACCACCAATACATACATAAAGGTATTAGTGCCCCCAACAGTGGATAGTGACTGCAACCTCTATCAATAACTACATGTACCTCCACAAAAAAATATTTCAACACTACAGCACATGTAATGTTTCTGAATCTATTTATTTTCCTCACCTAATTTTAACACAAGCTTGATTTTTGTTTATATGAAACTAAGACTTCTTTCCTGATAATTTAATCTCTAACTATATTCCTTCAGGAAGTATTCATAACTCAGATCCAACAGTTTATTTTCCTTATTCCTTTCCTACCTGGGGGCTGGTTCTTGCCCGTGAAGCCCTCGTGACCGAAGGCAGGAAGGACACTGAATGCCACCACAGCACAGCTCCAGACAAAGCAGCCCAAAAAGATGCTTCAAGGAGACTTCAGGGAACACAGAAAGTCTTATTGATTCACGCCCCACAATAGTACATCACAAAATGGTATTTTGTGGAAGGCTGGATGCTCTAATGGTACTGAAAATTGGAGTGAGTATAAACATAAGTATGACTGTCCCGGTTTGAAGTAAAACTGAACCAATTTTCTGTTCTGTAACTTTACATCCTAGCTAGGCCTCCTCTAACTCTCTGAAATTAACGGCATATTGTGGAGAAAACTGCTCGTTCTCAGAATGATAAGCCCAATGTTTGTGCTCCGTGCCAAGGGATGGTGAGCAGGGAGGCCCTTGCTTATACTTATTGCCATAACAACCAAGGGCAGCCAATTTCCTTATTTGCCCCCTTAGAGGGTCGGAAACGGAAAAAGCGTAGAGGGGCCACATCTGTGGGGAGGAGTGGACAGGAGAGGTGACCCAAACCCAACTGGGGTATTCCATCCCATCTGCCCCACGCTCAGTATAAAAGCTGAGGGATCAAAGGGTCAGCCCCTTCCTGCGATGGCCAACGTCCAGAGAGGACTCTGTCTGTTCATCTGCCTTTGATCCCGATCCGTGTGTTCCTGACTCCAGAGCTGGAATCCAGTTCCCATCCATCGCTGAGTCCAGTCTGGGACTTCCCCAGTGCCTGCCGGTGACGTGACTGTCATCCTGGGAGCTTGATACGGTTTTGTATATATTGTACCTATTTCATTATTTTCTTCTTTATTTTTATTTTAATATTAATTCTTCATTAAAGTAGTTTAGTTCATTCTAAACTTCTGAATCTCCTTATCTCTTTCTCCTCCTCTCTCCTCTTTTGGGGGGAAGAAGGGGAGGGGAGGGCCATCTGTCGGTCCGGTTTTGGTAAATTCGGCCGAAACCACAACAATGACTTGACCCAGCCCAAACCTTTTGGAGTGCCAGTTCTCACAGGAGAAAACATCTACAGACCGATGTTGTCACCCTCTGAACATGATGTTCCAGTGGAAAAAAAAAAATGCTTCATCGCACCTACTCCAGCCTTTGTAACAATTCCCACAGCGCCCTATCGGGATCTCCCCGGACAAGAAAATATCAAGTGCTTTCTCTGCTAATCTTTCCGCTTGCTAATCAGCCCTCAGGCTTTAGAAGGGACTCAGCCTGTGACCTTTTAAACAAGATTTAAGAAGCCAAGCACCAAAATAAGCCAATTGTAGAAAAATCTGTATCTGAAATGCTACTTTTCATAGCAAAATTATTACTTGCTGGTTTGACAGAAAGGGACACATCTTGCTAATCTTGAAGCTTTTTAGCACTTGTACCCTATTTGGCTTTTCTCCTTATGCCTATTTATTTGGGAAATTTATGGTGCGATTCCCAGAGGTTTGGATGGCGTATCGCTTAACCACTTCAGTAAACAATCTGGAGTACTGTTTAAATATGGAAATGCTTAGTAGCAGCAGAACCAAAGTGACTGGCTGTGCTGCTGCTATGCCTTAGGAAACCTATGCCTTAGGAAAAAAAAAGAGGGGAGGGAAAAGGGATCTTCTTGTGCAGACAACCATTTACCTTCCATTATTCCACCAACGTCACCGGGGCATATCATACAGGTGTAAGATTTACAAATCGCAAAATATTGATTCAGTTCAGCAGATAAAAATTTCCACCCAGCAATGACCTTTTAGAACTCTGCCCTTCTGAACGAAGCCTCCTTGCTTCATCATCGGGAACGAAACGAGGTCCATTGGTTGCACCCTCATGGGTCGCAGTCCTCACGGGTGCAGTGGCTGGCAGTTTAATCTGGGATGCCAGGCTTCTGCAATCCTAAAATCCATCAATATCCCCACCACTGGCACAAGGTCTGTTCTGCCCTTGAGCTGGAGTCTCTTTCTTCTGGTTTGTGGAAGGCTACTTATTGGTTTTACCATTTACTGAGAGTTCTGCCTTCTTCTTACTTTGTAGGTACCAAAGACAACCCTGTTTCTGCTCAGGTCCCAATGACAATAAATTTCTCAAACTTTTCAGAGTATGTGAAATAGAGCCACACGCAATGGGGTAAGCCACACCTGACCACACATTTCTTCCATTTTCTAAATCCGATCTCTCACCTAAACTCCTGTATAAAACACCTCCTCACAGAAACTGTACTCGCTGTCCACAATGAGTATGTGTGATTCCCTCTACTGAATTAGCAGGGTGATTAGCTGGGAATCTTCTGAGTCTATACTACCACCTCACGAACCTCACCTCCAAAAAACAGCTGAAATTTTTCTTGCTCAATCTCTAGAAAACCTCACCTGGTGCATCAGCTCCTCTCCCATGTGTCATTTTAGGGACAACCTTGTTAACCTCTTCTTCCTTGTAAATCCAGCAGAAATTGGTAACAACTTCAAGCTGCTGGATTGCCCGAGACCCCTCATGAGGTTGTAACAAACACTAATGCAACACTCCTCAGCTCTCACGGCTGCCTTCACCTTGTTCTTGGGAGACACGTTCTGTTGGGAACTTCTAGTCACGACTGGTAACAGAGGCACTCTCAGAGCAGAACAGAAGAAAACAGCTTCAAACCAACTTGCAGCTAACACCTTATGATCAAACTGCACGCCCACTGCCTGTCCACCCTGTGCCCAAAAGCAACGGGACTTCTTGATTTCAGGGAACACCCACAAAAATATCTTTCCTATGACTGTAATTCCTTTCCAAGCCCACCAGGGCTCTCAGTACAGTGGAACGTGATTTCTGCTCAAACACAGGCTGTTCCTAATCTTCTCCAAGGGCATCACATGGTAGTTCTGTCTGGCATTGCAGGATGCTTCAGGACTCCTTCCATATATGCCAGCTGATCACAGTACAACTATCCCTTTGTGAGACATAGCTCAGAAAAAGGTAAATGACAATTTAGGGTATATCAAGCAAGGTACTTCCAGTAAAGATGAAAGAGCAACAGCAGCACTTCTCTGGGATATTGCCTGCAGCACACATCACCCCCTATTTCAGAAACGTGAACTCAAATTTAAACAGATGCAAGATTACTGAGGGAGTGGTGGCAGTGATGGAGGGAGAAGCTTGTCCTTCTAGAAGACAGTGAAAGAACTTGAGTATTTTAAGCTAGAAAACTACCCCTTCATTACGCCAAGTTGGTGGTCAAGAAACCAAAGGGCAATGAAGAACAAATAAAGTGCACGTGTGACTACATTAATTTTAAAACACTCAAAGATGATCATTAGAGATGAGGCTCTGGATCGGAGGCACGAAGTTCATATCAGAGCAATGGAGGCAAAAAATAAAATAAATAAATAAATAAAAAAATCAAACTATTTTTATAATGGTACTCGAGAAATTTATGAATGGGATTCTGTGATGTGGTTGCCCGAAATAGCAAAGATTTGGACATGATGACCCAGGAGTTCCTGAAAGCAGCTGGCACGGAGGCCACGCGCGCACAGAGGGTTTCCCACTGTTTCCTTTCCCTTCCTGTAACATGGACTTTCCCCTCTGCGTTACAAACAAATTTCAGCATTAACACGAGGCACCTCAGAAGAGGAACAAGGATAATAAATATTCCACCCCAAACAACAATTCTACCCAGAGACCCAAACAGAAGTTTGCAAAGCCCGTTGGCCAAATGCCTCTCTTCCACTACTTTCTTCTAAGACATATTTTCTTGGATTTCTTCTCATTTTTGCTGCTCTCCTTTCGGCTTCAGGCTGTATGATACAGACTTTTCTTACAAAAAAAAAAAAAATGCCTGAAACTGGATAAAGTACTCCAGGTCAGGCTTTTCCAGCCCCGAGCAGAATTCCTACATGATCTATCGCATACGCCACCATGTTCCCTGCAACATAAGATATTGTGGATTTATGTTTAGTTTATGACTCCTAGACCCTTTTCTGAGGAACCGCTATTTAACCAGCTAATTATTCTTACCCAGATGGAGTATTTTGCATTTGTCTGGTTCTCATCCCAAGCCATGGGAGCACATCCTTTTTCCAGAAAGATAAGCAACAACAAGTCTAATTTAACAACGTAAGATTTAAGGCTTCCAGCACCAGATCCAAAACTCCGCAGTCACATAACACAAAGCGCTGAAGGGTAAATACACTCACTTCATTGGTTCAAGTTTCGAGAAATTTTTGGTGGGCCAATTTAGCATCAGCAGGCTTTATTTTAGATTGATGATCCACTGTCCTGCCACGGCCAGCCTAAAGGTGGCATAGAGGAATAGAGCTACCATTAACTCATTTGGGTGCTGTGAGGAATTGGATAGAAACGCAAACTCTGTGTGCCTGTAACTCAAAGGAAACCAAACAAGTACTTTCGAGGGACCGGATAGTACACAGATCTGATATCTGAAATTGTGGAATCAGGGCAAAAGTTTGTTTTTGATTTGGTAAAACTTAGCTTTATAGATACTGCATAAGATTCTTCTCTGTAAACACGAGAGCACATCCGATGTTAAGATCAGAAAGAGAACTTACGGTAACACATACACTAATTATACTGAAAAACAATCAGCGCTCCAGAACAGATAATACTGAGAAATGAACACTGAAGGAAACTTTGATGTACTTCTTAGATAACTGTGGTACTTTAAAACTGGATTCAGTTCAAACATTTAAAACATCTCAGTCGGAGATCTACATTTCAGATTGAGAATGTGTTGATGCACAAGTAGATTTTAAAATAAATACATGGTGGAGCAGAACACAAACATGGACTTTTAAAAAAAAACAAACCAAAACAACTCTCTCCAGATAAAACTCCCCTGTTCAAACAGCTTTGAAACCACTTCTCCTTCACATAAGCTAAATCCAAATGCAAGATTTTACTGAAGTAATTCTTAGTAATTCAGTTAGCAGCCCGGATTGGCCAAGAATTATGTTGACTCGGTGCAATTTGAGTCGTGGGTACAACCCGGGTCACACTGCTAGGTCCTGCTCTGACCACTTGACTACAAAGGCCTTCTTTATAAAGAAACTGAAAATAAGTTAAGTATAACTCTAAGGGCAACGCACATCAGTCCCGATTGAGGAAAACACAAACTTGTACATATTTAAACAGGCCATTTCTGTTGCTGATGCCAAGTGAAGATCTCTCAGGCTAGATAGGTCTGGTTCGTCCCTGACTAACTTGCAGGACCAAGTTGAAAAGGTATTTCCAAAATCGTCAGTGTTCCAGTAGTGACAAGGATGAGGAATAACAACACGAAGGACAGAAATTTGGAGTCACTTAAGGTTCTCTAAACACACCATTTTTTCTTGTACTCCCATATAGCAGTAAAATATTTTTCTATAACACCCTTCACCAGGAAAGGCACTTGAGACAAAACTAAAATGACATCTTAAGTTCTTTTAAGACCACAACAGAATGAAATAAGTGAACACAAAAGCCATCACAGAGAGAAAAAAAATAATAATCCAACAGCAACAGTCATCAATTCCTCCATTTACACAACAAATAACGTCCATGTGACACACCTCATTTTCACTCTCTGCAGCCAAGCCACAGAAAGTGGAATTTCTCACTATCATGATGGGACTTTGATGGCCTCCGGTGTCAAAAAAACCCCACAAAATAATCTTCAATACACCACGAAAATTCTGAAGATGGTATTAACAACACAAAATTATTTTCCCCCACATTTCCCATCTGTATTTCCTGTATTCTCAAGTTCAAAATTCCTATGAAAGCCCCAGCTGGGGGCACAGAGAGCACAACTGGAACATGTCCATAAGCTCCACAAAAAATTAACGTAAAGATAAATTTTTAAAACACCCTATATATAAACTGCAAAACGGCGTGTGCTGTCAGGATTACCCTTCATGAACAACACGTGCCAGCGCCTACTGGACTGTTTATGAAATTTGCCATTAAATTTAAACACTTCGGAGCACGGAGAAGAGCTTGTCTCACTCGCCTGTGGCCAAGAGCGTTTTAATTACATTGCTGAGCAGAGACTAACAGCTCCAGGGACGAGCGTAACACATGAGCAGACCCAGTCTTTTGAATGGGGCTATGCACGTGCCTGAAGTTATATACATGCCCCCTGAACTACAGCTTTGCAAAGTTAAGCAAATTAACCAGCGTCTCTCATTAACGCAGCCAACCTTAAGGACATTCGAAACGAGGGCACGGAGTGGGGCATCAAAGGGGAGACAGGGCGCTCTCAGTTGCAAGTATGCGTGGGCTTACTGCCACCAAAATGTCCCCACACGTTTCCATCATGTTATTTTCAAAGCAGCTGCTGCCCACTGGCACCGCCGCAGTGTTTAATTACATGGAGTAAGCGTTGCAAACCCGCTGCCGCTCCTGCCCGCTGAGCCATCAGCACGGCCACCAAGACGGGCACCCTCTCGCCCCAGGTGACAGGGACGCAGACCACAGCCGTCACCGGCGAGGTGGGTCCTTCCCGGTACCTACACGACTTATTTATGCCGGAGCCCACCCCTTGACCCCCATGAAGCTTTGGTGCTCATCTTCTAACGCAATGTTTCTGAACCCACCCAAACAAGCAGTGTATGAAATTTGAACACGTACCACTATGAACATCGGTTTAACGTGCCTTTTCCTTAAGAGGCAAAGGAATCGGCTCTCGTTTTATTTTCAGGGTGCAATAGCAGCTGGTACCAAGGAAAACAGAGGTGGAAATACTTTTCTAAAGCCCTTTCCAAAACATTCTCATTTACATGCTGGATGATGGACCATGTCCACACACTAAGCGACACTGGGAGCAGACCAGGGATTCCACATTTCAGAACCAGTCAGGAGTCAAAACATTTTCCAGCGAAGTGGCAGCCCATATTTCTTTCAATCAATTACCTGTCTGCTGCAGCTGAGTTACGACGAGTGGGAAAACACTAATACGAGAGCTTAGAAATCCTACAGTTCATAACTCTTATGGTCCAAATTCATTATTTGAAAGTATAAATCTGGCGAGACAACGTGCACCTTCCCTTTTTCCCTAACTAAAAGGTTCCTGGGTCCCATGCTGCAAACTCCCAGGCAGCAAGCAAGCCCTGCTCCCACGGCAGTTTTAAAGAAAAGAAATTATAGCAGAGTGCCTCCTATGATTATAATTATAGCTTTAATAACATTCTACCCCCTTTCTGATTTTTCTTTCAGGCTCCCTTTTTGGCCTCCTCTCAGTGACAGCCTCTCACAGACATTTTCAAACTGTAACACATACTTTGGTGGCTATCAGTTTCCCTTACTCCAGACAGACTTGTACTTGATGGTTGCCCCTCCTCCAGAAAGAGAAAATCTAACAGTCCACAAGTTATTCCCTCATGAAGCATTACAAAAAAAGTTTAAAAGATGAAACTTCCCTTCAGTGCCCTCGGAAAGGTTTAATATAGCAGCAGGTTTTAGACATCCATGTACACACCCATCTGTCTACTTTTATCTGGACTTTTGGATCGGGTTTAAGTTTTACATGCATCAAGTAAGGGATGACAGGATCATCGTTTTAAGCTGTAACGCTATTACGTAAATTAGGGCGGAAAGACATAGCGCTACCAAGTCCAAGGAAAGGTGAAGGCTGCATGTAGCAGACTCATAAATGATTGATCGAGTGTTTAAGCAAGAGAACAGTGGGAACAGAGCAAAATTTCCTCAAGATGACGAGGAGGCTGATCCGTAGGGGTTGTCCATGTGGCTCTGATGAGCTAAAGCTGGTATTGCTGTTAAGATCCCTGCTTCTAAAACCACAGACAATGGAAAGCCAAACACTTTATTGATGCGAGGGATCAGAAATGCTACGTTTATAACTCTCACGGCCCAAGATCATAATTTTACTGTATAAATTCAGTGAGGCAAGACAGATCTTTTCCTCTTTTTTTTTTCTTTTAACAAAGAGTTCCTTGATCCTATGCTGCACACTCCCGCCGCTGTAAAACATCGCTAAAATACAGAAAACACAAAGTGAAACACTTTCTCACCCGAACTTTGGCAAACTCTCACTACAAGACATGAACTGATCCAAGGAGCTTATTGGATTCAAGGAGGGCTTTGACAGGTTTTACAGAAACGACAACACTTTACCAACCAACCTGGAACTCAGATGTTTTGAGCCTGAAAGAAAACTCTTCAGGGGCAAATTACCCTCTTTCTGCTTGGGCTAAGATTTCTCGCCCCCTTCTTGAAGGAGGCTGTGGGACCTGCCTGGCAGCAGACTGTGGCTTGGGGGAGTTCCAGCCTGCAGGAACACGCCGGTTTCCCACGGTGAATTTCTGTCTCCTTCAAATTTGGTGAGTAAATATTCCAATGCCTCATCTATCGATCGTGCCACAGATGTGTAACAAATCAGCCTGTGCACGGTGGGAAGCTAGAAAAAACAGATCATCACCCAAATTTACCCACTTTCAAGAGCTTTAAGAAAAAAAATCCCCTTCCTCCCAGGTGCAGCCTCTCTCAGGACAGCCCTTATGCTCCCACGTCAGTCCCAAGAGGACTCTTGTGTTTCTTCTGGTCCCGAATCCTCGATCCCAATGAGCCAGCCCCAGAAGCACAGCTGCCTGGCTCTGCCTGTGACTCACTGCTCCTCCCCGGTGCCCTCCGACCGTGGGAAGCGATGGGAGACAAGGGCACTCAGCGCCTCAGCCTCGGGACGTATTCGGTGCTGTGAGAGCGTAGCTGGAAGCAGAGAGGCAGCAAAGCACCAGCTGCCTGCATCAGGCGTGCTCAGGCACCGGTTAACAAGCGGTTTCTCTTTTGGAGACCCTCACGTTTAAATCTCCTTTTGGTCACAAGCACTGTTCAGATAATCTACTTTTTTAGAAAGCTGATCCGCCGTTGAACAACCATATGGTTTGGGAGCCTGCTCAGTCATGGCAGGGAAGGTTTGGGGCTTGCAGGGACCCGAGGGCTGGGACTGACCTCCACCAGCACCGCTCTGCGCAGGAGTATTCCAACACTCCCAAGTGCTTGGCTGCGAGCAGCATGCATCCAGAAAGAAGAAGAGGAGAAAAAAAGAAAGGAAAAAAAACTGTATTCTTCCACACAAACCTCAGGGACAGCTTGGGAGCATCATCTCTTCCTGCAGATGGAGACCCTGTAGCCCCCAAGCTCCCAACCCGGCTCCAGGGGTGCAACATGTGGGATGGGAGAAGGGGACACCCCTCCCACAGCCAAGGAACTGACACTCCAACAGCATCCAGCTGCTCTCTGCAGCTTCCTTCCCAAATATAACTAGCTACTTACCCCAAATCCCCAAACTTAACAAATAGCTGGGGCACTATTTTTTTTTTGGTATGAAAAAGGGAAAGTATCCAGAAAAAAAAAAAAAAAAGAAGAAGAAGAAAGAAAGAGAACAGACACAAAATTAAACAATCTACCTTAAAATAAACTCTGCAGTATTATCTGTCTCTTGTCAAAAGTTATTAGGGAATAAAAGTGACAGACTGTCTACTAAGATACATCCCATGTCCAAGAGACATACCTAAAACTTGTCAGAGATTTCCCTCTGTTGATGTGTCTGCTTATCCTTAGTGCCCACACGTGTTACATTGCTGTATATTCTTGTACAGTGGAAGCACTTGATTTATTTATTGAAGGGAAAGAACACTTTTTTCCCCACCTAATTTTACTCTTCTGATGAGACAGGTCTTTGTTCCTCACATAAAACAGAAAAGTCCTCGACTAAAACCAGACTCCACATAATTATTTTTCCTTAAAAATAAAGTCAATAAAACTGGCAAACACGAACAAAAATGGAACTGATCTATCAAAGAACTGTAAACGGATTTTCCTTCACTGCACATTCCTCACATTAAGAAATTACTACTGCTCAGTATTAAAACCAGACAAATTGCATGGTGCTTTGGTGAAAGACAGGATAAAACAACTCATGTGGACAAGTTACAGGAATGGATAAACGAGATGTTGCCTCAGTCCAGACAGCAATTAGCTTTTGGGAACTTGGTGTCTGCTCTCCAGCCTTTGCTGAGTGTTGCAAGTAGGGTTTCGGTATAACGTATCAAATCAAAACTGAAAAACCAGACTTGACCAACCTTGGGAGTTGTTTGAAAACTGGACTTCAACCACAGCTTTGATGTGGTTGTGGACTGGGTGCATTCCCATGAAATTTTAATTCTTATTAAAGCTGCAGAAGGGTAGTGCAAGGACACTGGAAGAGTTCAGGAGAAAAGTTCTGTCATGGGGGTAATGTGGAAAGGGTGTTCTATGTGGTGGCAACACACAGTACAACCCAAAACTTTCCAAGAGATTACAAAAATATTTGCAGTTGAATATCTGTATTTTTCCCTTAGAAGAAACTTTATTTGGTTGGTTTAATTTTCATTTAAAGTGAGCTGCAGCTATTCAAATAGAAAGTGTATGGATAATGGGAAGGAGAAAAGAGCAAGAGAAACGCTTCACACTGAAAGGTGCACCCTGGGAGTGCAATTACACAAGAGTTTCAAGAGTTTAAGTGAGCCTAAGCAAGTGCAAGTTGTGTGTCAGAAACCTGTCTACACGGTATCAGCTTGACAGATGGAGAGATCTTATCTGTTTAACCTCAGTAGAAGCAGCTTACGCACAGAATTTCCCTTTGTTTCTTTATCTATTTGTTGTCGGGGAACATTTGAAACTCTCTTTTCCATACTGCGAAAACCTACTTTTATTTTCATTTCGCTTAATGCAACTTGAGCCAAGTGAAGGTTCTTACCCAACGCTGTGACGAATCCATAGCCTGGGGTACCGGGACACCCTGCCTTCCTAGACTGTTCCTCAGAGTATCCCAACACCAACACAACATCGCTCCACAGGACTGCATTATCCAGTGTTAGAGTTGGTATTGAGTCAACCAGAAGAGAAAAACGGCTTCCAATTACAAAGAAAAATCTCTGCCATCCCGAAGGCAGCACAGGAGGTACTTCATGGCTAAGCCCTAAGAAACAGTTTCAACTTTTAATATGGTTTAGATTAAAATCCTATCTGCCTCTACAACTTTGATGAAATTTTTGTTTTCCGTGTCAAGGCCGAAAGCAATGAACTAAAACAAAGAACTTGACACGTACAGTCTCCAATATACAAACAACTGACTGTTTCCATAGAAAATTAGGGAACAGAGAAACTGAAGTAACTCTTAAAAAATGAATTCCTAATTTTGTAATAAAGGCCACATGGTCCGCTCAAGTGAGCAGAGAACTAGAGAACATAAATGATTGGTTTTAACCCAACACCACTAATGATTTCATCTGTGACTACGTGCATTTTTCCTTCATCTCAGGACACATACCGGTGTCTTGGCCAACGGGAACCGCAGGGCTCACCTTCTTACTTAGCAGAGCATTAGGGGAATTAATTATTGAGCACTTAATCAAATCAAACAGTGAATGAACTTACTCTCAAGCAGGAGTTCGTGAAAAACAGAACAAAAACAACACTGTTGTCCGAATTTTTGTGGTTGAATTTGAATCTCTTATCTGTACTCACTGGAACAATTTTGGTCTGGGTTGCACACAAACTTCTTTTGTACACCAAATTTGAATACAGTTCAACAAAGCAGAAAATTAAGAGAAATGCCATTGCATAGTTAGATATTACAAACACCTTTGGTGAGATTTTATCGCCATTACATCAGACTCCGGATTCTGCCCTAATTTGGTAACAAACCGAAATTCTGAACCCCATCTTACAAATACCAGAAACTCAGACTTGACCTTGCCTCCACTGGCCATCATTATTAAGAAAAAGTTCCTGAACAATAATACTGGCATTGTAAATTCATACAAGGAACAGTACTTGCAAAGGTTTCGGATGTGAGCTGAAAACCCATTTAGTTAAGAATATTTTATTGTGGAAAAGGATGTGGAAACAGAAAATAAGTTAAAATGATAAAGAGACCTGAATAGAAACCCCACGGTTATAAATGGAACAGTTGCTGTAAGCAGATAGTTCTGTACATCCACATCTGTTCCAGTTCAAAGCAGTTCATGTGAACCAGGGGAAGAAACTATTTTTCCCTTTAGCTTCACTGCTGCAAACCTATCTCCTTTCAGGGCAGGGAGTAGGAAGAGGGAGAAACCACCAGTCTACTGGCTCAACCCAAATTTCAATGAGGTGGGGCTGCCAGTGACATCTCTTCTTGCCTTTCCCCATGTCCCCCTCTCCCCCCAATATTAAAAGACATTTAGAAGGGAGCAATTTGCAACATTTGCAAATACTTGCAGCAATTAAAGCTGTTTGGTTTTGCTAAACCCAAGGCATCTGTAGCTTAACAAAAAGTCTGGTTTGTTCCTTTACTCACAGATAGTTTCTGTTTCACAACTGTCCCTTCTGGGGCCACTTTGATGATAACGTGGGAAAAGCAGGCAGAACAGCCAAAGAGGGAAATAAATATATAAAAATAACGAGGCTGCTCCAAGACTCATTCAGGTTCCAGAGGAGCTCAGATTTCCTGCCTGTGGAGAGCTGAAACACTTTCCCTACCCAGTTCGGTCTCTGTTTCTGTAATATCCTCTTTTCTCATTTTAAAAATAAATTTTGAAAAAGAGTTAAAAAAAAAAAAGCAGCTGCAAAGAGGATGTGATGCAAAGAAACAGAAAGAGCAACGGTATCAAGCTTGGGAAAGGGTAAAAGCTGAAATTAGCTCCAGTTATGAGAAATCTTTATTTTCCTATTTGTATTATTAAATGACAGCACATACACACCCTTTACCCAGTGCATGAGATTTAACTGAGGCTGAAATATGTTTGCTCAGGTCCCTCATTTTATTTGCCACCTGCAAAACATGAAAGCTTCCCGCAACCAAGTCTCTGTAGGCAACTCCTGCTGCTGACGGACAATGTGCTCGAGTCAGTCAATACAGAGTAATTGCTGGACTGAAATCAATCGCAGGCTCCCAGGAACTGCTTTGACTGGATTTTACTTTAAAGATTTAGTGCCGTGACTGGTGAGATGCCGAAATCCTCAATTACCATTAGACATGTGCTTCACTTCCAAAATTAAGATGGATAGCAAAATCTCTGCTGAATTCCAGAGTGGAGGTTTGTGAGAAGCCACGTGAAACGTAAAAATCCTCCACTGCAACTAAATAGTCCTTAAAACGCCTTAAATGGACGCATAAATCAGGGATCAGGACTGTACTGGGAAATATTGTTGATGTTTGGTGGAGAAAAAACACTGTGCAGGTTGGGAAGCGTGTTCCAGGGTTCCCTTGAAAACACCGAGGCACGGTAGCCGTCAGGACACGCAGGAGGGTCTTGGGCTCAGTTGCCCACTTCCCACCAAAACCAGGGCTATTTGTATGCTTAAGTGCTTTACTGGATGAGGGCCAGAGGGCACAGCAAATTGCAGGACACAGCCCCGATGAGCTATTTTGAGAAAATATACTGAAGAGAAAGAGAAAAGGGAAAGCCTTCATTAATTTATATTATCAAGACAACAAAGATCTTGTTTTGGAAACAAAATCTGGCTCTTCTAACTGAAAGCTTGTTAGCAAAATGCTGCAAGGAGAAAGTTTAAAAATTAAATTAATTCATCTGCCATTTAGAAACTATTAGCTTTAAAACGCTTAGATTTGATGTATCATATGCCTCTGGTATGTAACAGAATGTTTAAAATCTAAACCCAAACCTGTTTCTGCTCTTCCTTTGGTAATTAGTATACGGTCTTTGGTTTTTATTATCCCACTACTCAGTTATATGGCCAGATAGATTTAAATGGTTAAGATCAATTAAAAATACTTTATCGTAACGCACACAAGACAAGCCATTACAGCAGTGTAAGAATGGTATGGGCAAGCACAATTTCTCTTGCAGTCGATGACCTGTCATTACTCAGAGCCTGTTTGAGAGACCAGATTAATTCTCAAATGGAAATGATCAGCTGCAATTGTAAAACATACGCTATTTCATTTAGGCCAGATTTTCCAGCGTGATAACGCTCAGCAGTCCCCTGCAAAGTAAACAGCAGAGTGAATAAGCACAGCCTGATAGTCTCAACTCAATTCTTAACCCAGGAGCACCTAGAACAATTTTACCCTGTTTAATTTGGGACAGATACACGCCGCTCTCCTTCTTCCACTCTCATCTACACGACGCACACGGTCGTACCCTGGACAAGTATCAACTTCTCTCAGTTGAATCCATTTCAGGTGAACTGAAATGACACTTCTTGTTTTCTGTTACCTGTCAAACCCATAAATTCAACATATCCATTCTTGCCATATAACAGAAGTTCTGCAACAGCAAATGAATGCGATGCAAAAGCAGTTGATGGGCTCTCCCAAAGGCTCACTGAAGTTTATCAAGTCCTTTAAGATCAGTGGGTAAAGAAATACTTTAAAAGAAATACTAAAGCATGTACAAAAGGTCTAGGACAGGATTTCTGTTTTCAGCCTTTGCCTCTCAGCTTGGCTTCCTACCACGTGAGCTAAAGGAGGATCTCCTGCATGTCCTGCAGTACGATTCTTCAGAAACAGGATCTCTTCCTGTTCCAAGAGCCCAAACATCATCTTACATCTCAGGGCACACGGAGTAAAATATTTCTACCAAGCAATTGAATTTGAAATACAAATCTGTAGCACAGCAATAGTTGCCGCTGTTAGCTGAAGTATGTCCTCGCAACGTACCTTAGGCTGCTGTCTCGTGCCTTTTAGCTGGCCTCAGCTATCTGCCAAATGGATTATTGATGGCAATTGTAAAGATGAAGTAGCATTTCAAATCTATGTTCCTGTCGATGTCAACACTAAAGCCTAGGAGACTGTTCCCAGACAAATTGATGGAGCCTGCATACACAACCCCACTAGTACAGTGCTGATACCCATATCCCCTGAAACCTCTGACAAGAGTATATTCTGGACTATGAAACACTGTCCCTGTCTACTTATAGAATACTTTCATTTAACTCACAGGAACTGCAAACATGGATCCAGGGAGAAGGTTATTGTTTTTTGAAGCTTTGATTCCTTTAAATTAACTCGACATTTAGAAGTGAAGCACAGAAAACTTCTGCAATACCCTACAGAGCAGTTCTCAGAGAAGCAGTCGCTTTCACCAGTAAGAACGGCTGAGGGTGAAGCTAAACTTACTAATGAGAAGAGAAAGAAGGGAAGGAAGCAAAGCTACCCATAAGAAGCAAACCAAACACGGTGCACGTGAAAAACATGTAAAATATATGTCCTGGCAAGATCAGAAAAGATATATGGATAGTCTGTAGAGGGGGAAATCTTACATTATCTTCCACTACATAGAAGGTCAAATGACATATCCCAATATACTGTGCAGGCTTTTAGTAGAGCTGAACTGAATGCATTTAATCATTTGAAATGAAGGTGAAGGATTACTCAATTCATGCCTCTGTACAATCAGACATGCCTATAAAAAACCTGGAATATGTTGACACTCACTCTGCACTATTCTGTTTGTTAGCAAGTCCGCTTCTCCCACAGGACACAGTCATTCCTATTAGCCATACCTGTATACGCAGGTGTGTGGATACACAGAGCTCCAGGCAGCGCAAATTCCTATTGCCCTGTATACCTTACAAGGTGTTTTTCTAATTTAACATACAGATGTGCTGCTTAGCAACAAAGAGAGGTACCCCCAAGATACGTTCTGGGAAGAGAAATGATGCTTGGCATGTTTTAGGTCAAATACTTCACGTTTCTAATGAGTAAACAAAATTATAGCATGTTATGTTGTAAAGAGCAGCCTTACATTTTAGTAGGCAATCACCACAGAAAGGAGACCATTTCCTAAAAATCCCAATAACACTAATTTATTTCCAGATCTGTTTGATTCAAGTTTATGGTTGGTTTGGGGCACGCTATCAGCAGCATGGTTAACTGACCATACACCCTAGGAGGCTAAATTTCTTAAAGGATGTTGCTTGAGCTGATTAAATGAAAGTAACTGTTGCTTTGGATGTTGGCCTGGCCAACCTTAGGAGTAGTGTGAGAGGAATAAGGTAACAATAAATCAGGACAAGAGGTAATGGGCACAAACTTGACCATAGGAAGTTCCATCTAAACATGAAGAGGAACTTCTTCACTTTGAGGGTGGCAGAGCCCTGGAAGAGGCTGCCCAGAGAGGTGGTGGAGTCTCCATCTCTGGAGACATTCAAAACCCGCCTGGATATGTTCCTGTGCAACCTGCTGTGGGTGGACCTGCTTTGGCAGGGGATTGGTCTAAATGACCTCCAGAGGCCCCTTCCAACCCCGTATCATTCTGTGATTCTGCAATAATTACCTGGAATTTCATGTGGGTCTTAAAAAAACACTCATTTATTTATTTTTTAACTCTTTGCACAGACCTGCAAGGTCTCACCACCTTGAAAGACAACGCAGAAAGCGTTGGTGACAGGCAGCCTTTCACCTCCGTGCTACCTCTTTCACCTGTGAGACCCCTGAGGCAGAACCCTGGAGCCAGCCCTTTGCCTCCATGAGCCCCCGGCTGCAACTCCCACACCTGGCTAAAAAACTGGAAAAAGTCTGGCTCCACATCCTTACTGTGTGACTCAGGCTCATTTCTGTTTATACTCTTGTGAGCTGAAGAATGACAATGACTAGTAGCTATACAGATAAATAAAGTATATTAAGTCACAGGAAGTAAAAAGGGAAAACCATTAATTTATTTTTAGAAACCTGTTCTTGCCATTCATCAGAAAAACAACATTCAAAAGCATGCAGCAAGATGCAAGCATCTGGATGAGGTTTGCTGACCACATACCAACATTCAGACTACACACAGAGAACCATTTTCCTTCTTTAGACCAGTCTCAGACTCCGTGCCAGCAGCACAGGATACAGACAATCATGTAGTAGTTTCCACTAGCAAACCTCAGGAAAAGGGTGCTTTCACCGCACATGCTACGGCTGCTTTGACATGGTCTGCTTAGTCTTATCCTTTCATAGAACCTTAGAATGGTTTGGGTTGGAAGGGACCTTAAAGATCATCAAGTTCCAACCCCCCTGCCACGGGCAGAGACACCTCCCACCAGACCAGGTTGCCCGAAGCCCTGTCCAACCTGGCCTTGAACATCTCCAGGGATGGGGGCAGCCACAACTTCTCCAGGCAACCTGTTCCAGTGTCTCACCACCCTCACAGCAAAGAATGTCTTCCTGATATCTAATCTAAATTTCCCCTCTTTCAGTTTAAAACCATTACTCCTCATCCTATTGCTCCCCTCCCTGATCAAGAGTCCCTCCCCATCTCTCCTGTAGCCCCCTTTAGGGACTGGAAGGGACTCTAAGGTCTCCCCAGAGCCTTCTCTTCTCCAGGCTCAACAACCCCAACTCTCTCAGCCTGTGCTCACAGCAGAGGGCTCCAGCCCTCTGAGCATCTTCTTGGCCTCCTCTGGACCAGCTCCAACAGGTCCATATCCTTCCTGTGCTGAGATCTCCAGAGCTGGACACAGTACACCAGGTGGAGTCTCACCAGAGTGGAGTAGAAGGGTAGAAATTCAGTGGTCCTACAGCTGGTACCTCCTGTAGGATACATCGTGGCACAAACTGGTACATCCCAAACTTTCTACACACACCTCCCATCAACAGTGTCCATACCAGGTTAAACACAAGAGAAAAGGTCTCAAGGTCTAGATCACCTTCTCCGTATAAACAGACCATGCCAACGCTAACCAAAAACAAATCGGGGATTTAATATGGAGCTGGATGCTCAACTCCCAGAAACACAGCAGCAAACGCAGTCCGCCCACACATCTCTTCTTTTTCCTCCTCTTGCTGGGTTGCCAAAATACAATGCATCCATCAGTAGAAAATCTTTTCAGGACAATAATGCTGCAACATACTGAGATGAATTTAATGGTATTTGCATAAAAGCTTCCATCTTCTGCAGTCTGCAGTAGATTTCTTCTGGGCAATCATACCACAAGCATAAGGTCATACCGTATTTTGCATCTTTGCCTGCCAAAATCTGGGGAGAATCGCAAAGCACATTCATTGACATATCTTGCGGTACATCGTCAGCCAAGATGCTATAGCACAAATGATCAGACATAAATACAGAATAGGTTTTTTTTTGACTGTTAATGCTGCGCTGGACACGTTTCTGCCACTTTTCTTACTTCAAAGCAGTAAAACCCTAAAACTTTGAGTGATGCTTAGACATCAAACTTCCACCTTGACTCTTGTTCTGCTTCTTAAGAACAATTATAAAGCTCCCACAATATCACGTTAAAAAGAAGAGCTTCAACATGCATTCAGAGGACTCTGCATTCCTTACTTTTACCTCTATGATGTCACTGCAGTCAGTATCTGCTCACTTTTCCTGTTCACTTTTTAGAAATGTTCTGAATCTGCACTGGAAATGGAATTTAGTTGCCAACCTTTTCCCTTTTTTACTAACTGAGTGCTGTGAAATGTGTTTCTCTCTCCCTCGACAACATTTTTCTTACTGAACCTTACTTATCAACACACAGATCCCTACTGCATATTCCAAGTTTGTTCCGCAAGCAGGACATCAGCTGACGTCAATGGAGATGTACAAAAGGCAACAAATATTTGCTATGTGTTTAGAAAACAAAGTTTTTTCTCATTCTAGTACATACTCATCAAGTTTCTCGCTACGCAGGATACAAATAGAGGGAGAGGTAAGACAGCAGGACTGGGAGCCAGGAATACATAACTTATAATCACTGATGTCATGATAGAAGTTAAATAATTTATAAGATATAAAACCAGCAGTTAATGCCTGCAAACCACTTAGCCTTTTCACAACAGATTTCAGATTTTAAAACTCCCTTGGAACACTTAGTCATGTGCAAAAGTCATAGGTGTTTGTGTCAGTTTGAAAAGAAAAAAAAAAAGAGTCCTGTTTTTCAGAGCTGTGGTCTGAAAGGACATTTCAGTGATTATATATATTATTAATACACCACTCATAGGAATGAGAATGTACATCCAGGTCCTAGCACAGATACAGAGCTGCCAAGAATAAATCAGATATGCAGATAAGGTAAGCAGGCAAAGATACTAAAGAGGAACGGCACCGGGTCTAGCGTTACTACTATTCTTTTTATCAGTTGAAATCTGGAAATAGTTTCCGTAATGGCTGGAAGGACAGACTGCCAGTAGAAAGTTCAAAGATGTGAACTGTGGGAGCCTGAAGAAGAGAGAAAACACTGGCATGTGGGCCAGCCGCAGAGGAGAGGCAACGCCGCTCTGGGGACAAGGCACTGGAAGCATCAAAGCCAGCTGAAAGGGCAGAGCAGGCGGCGCCACACAAAGAGACAGAACAAATGAGAAGCGAGGATGTACGCAGGGACACGGGTCAGCTGTCGGCAGATAAAGGCTGAAGGATAGAGGGAGGTTAGGGGGCAGGGAGAAGGGCTGGCCCTCCCACCGGGATGTAGTACTACTTTCAGAAATAGAGGGATGAGGGATACAAATCAAAGGCTAAAGCAAATAAATAAAAATCTATTTCCCTTGAGGGTATGTGGGCTAGCCTGCGAAGCAGCGGCGGTGACTAATGCAGCCCAGCACGAGGAGCTTTGCTTCCTGCGCATCCAGAGCCTCCCAAGAAAGACAGCCATTGCGGTTGTCTCTAAAAGGCCTGTATTCGCCATAAATTACCTTGGAACGACAATGGAGACACCACCATCTTTACTGCTCTTCAAAGTACCGGAAGAAAGCCGTGCGCCGTCACTCACATCACTCCGTTACGTTACTCAGATCTAACAGCTGGCACAAGGTGACTTAGCACCACTGAAAATAACACGGTGATAGGGTCCCAACAAGCACGTAGGCTGCCAACCCCTGAAAATTTGTCATTTGTAAAACCCCTCTTGGGGTTCGCGCCTACAGCACAACTGCGAGTCCTCCCATAATCTCAAGTTTGGCAGCAAACACGGGGGAGGTCGGGAAGGTGAATATTCCCATACCGGCACACGTTGTCCCCAGTTAAATCACTTTGGTAGTCTCTGAAGGTAAGCAGAACTATTTCATGCCACTATCGCTAACTTGGCTTCTATAATAAAAATACGAGGATGTGTGCAGAAGTACTTTTTCAGAATCCCTGAAAACACTTGCAAGAAAAGAAAAAAGAAAAGAAGCCGTGGCTTCCGTTCATGGAGCTCATCAGTCTAAGGATTCACCTACACAGTGGCCCAACAACTCTAAATGAAATGGATGTTTGAGAGCTTCAGTACTTCAAACTCCCCATCATCTTGCTGAAGGACAATGCCAAGGATCGGACAGGCGCTCCTCTGGAGGCTGCTCAGTGCTTATGGCTTGCACAGATCTCCTCCCTGTGCTGACCGCCCTCTGCAGCAAATGAAGATACAGCAGAGGGTTCAGCCTTTCGATGGCACAGTGCAAAGATTTACCAGAACATTGATAATACAGAGCAGGATGCTCCATGTTGAGGCTAACGTGAGCTCTTTCCCAAAAAGTCACAACCCTTGCTGTACAGCGTGATACAGCTGTATATTTAGCGTGATGCTCTCAGTGTGAACAGCTTCTCCCTTCCTTTGCCTCCTGGAGAAGTCTCTGCTCGGGAGTGTATTGGAGGGTGGCTTCCTGAGGACCCAGCTGCATAAGATGCCAAGCATGGCCCAGCGAATGCTAAGTATCCCCACTAAAACAGAGGAGAAGATGAGCAAACTTAGCACTCGTCAGCCTTTCACACAGTAAAGTCCTGAAGTTCGTCATGCCTGTTACAGTCCCTTCCTTTCTTCCTTTTCCCCAAAGTGATCCTAATTTAAAGAGGGACTTATTTTCCAACCACAGCGCGTCCCCAAGCATTTCCTTTTCTCAAAATCGCCAGAATCCAAAGGGTGTAATTAAAGTCAAAAGGGACATTTTTCCCTTCCTGATGCCAATAAATACTGCTACTTCCCAGGGTTACTCTCCTGCCTTCTGTTTTGGCATGCTACTTTTACCCCATATTTCATGTCATACCCGTATAACCGCAGCCTGTATCTGTGGAGCTACAGGGACCTTACCAGCGCATCCACCACATCTGGCTCCGCTACACCCCATTTCCCACCACCCCAACGCTCCGTAAGAGCTCCCAGCGACTGAGAAATTGCCCTGCCCGTTCTCAGTCTCGTAGAGGACAAGGCACATTTCCCGCAGCGATTCGGTGGTCCGAGGCACAGACCTGCAGTCCAGCCCACAGCCAGAGCTGCTGCTTCGGCTCTGTATGTGCTCATCCCCCAAAATTAATAAGTTATTACTACAAATTAAAATATTAAGTTAATGATGTGCATGACTGCAAGTTACAGAGCTGGAAAAGAAGTCCTAATTAAATCAATATGGTTATTAGTCCCTTGTCACCTCTGATTAATTATTAGCTTAATATGCTTCATCGTTTTCACTGTTAATGCAAATAGCTGCAGTGCTACCATGGGAAGCCGGGTAATACAGATGAGAAACCTACAGAGCCAAGCTGGAAGTCCCAGCTCCAGCTTGAATAACATCTTCCCGAGGAAAAGGGGAAAACATTTCATTTTCTGTGGTGATAGTCTTGATGACACTTAAGTCGGTGACAAAACACTCTCATGGTTTTTAAAGGGGTCAGATGTTTGCTCAGGGAATTTTTGATTGCTGAAATGTAGGGAATAAAACTTGATTCCTAATCCTGTTGCCTGGTCCTGAGCACTTGTCCCGGTGCCTCTGAGGCTCTCTCTGAAGTGATAGGATATCACTGTAGTCCTTTCAGAAGCCAACACACCAGTACCTTTCCCCAGAGCCCACCCCATTCTGACCCTCGCTCCTTCTTCGTTATGTGCACTCGTTACCCCAGACCATAAGGAAGGAGTTGGCATAGAATAAGCTGGCAGCCATCAGCTGCGATGTCTGGGTCCTTAGGGCACAGATGTAGCTGAGGACACCTGTCCCTTCATGCCACTGAAAGAGCCAAAAATAATGTACCCAGGTCGCTTTTTTCAATGCTTGCAAAAAGTAAAATAGTACTTTGGTTGTAGGTAACTGATAGTATTTACCCGGAGCTCAGGGCAGTACAGATTCCCCTTCATTTTCCTGTCTTCTACCATCCTCTCACTGACTCCGAGTCTTCCCTAACTCCTTGTAACAAGCAAATTTCCTTAGCTGTCTGCAGGAGGGGTTTTTGAGCATAAAGACCATGTAAAAACATCAAGGATGGTTCTCCACATCTCTCCAGCAACAACACAAAAGTTATCACAGAACTGTGTGGGATTTGCACCGCCATACACGGATCCGCTATGTAATTAGACAGGATTAGACATTAGTTTCACCTTATAAACAGCTTTTACAAAGAAGCTCTTTGGGATAGGTTATCAATAGCAATACAAACACGCGCTTCCGAGAACAGAACTGCTTCTTGAACTCATTAATGAAGCTGGTACACAGCGTCCACGCTGCTAATGGGTGATTCAGTAAATTAAATAGCGAATGTCACTGTGAAATACTATGTAAAGTTTCTCAAAGATAAAGAGCCACTCAAACAATTTCTCAGGACTCTCACCCTATCACTGCGATTACCTCACGATAAATTGCCACCTGCCCCATGAGTAATGGTGGAGCTTTCTAGTGCCTTTTTATCGTTTAGTCCTCTTACCGGTATCTCTCTTAATGCACTGCGATAACACTCCAGCTTCCCATGCTTTATTCGCTTCCCATTTCAGTTTTTAAAAGTTTGAGCTCCTTCTTATTTTAATGAATAAGTTAACGTGAGACAATCAGTGGCACACAGAAACCCCGTCCCCAATGGATTTAGATATAAAGCCTAGCTGGGGTTTTTTTTTGGGTCAAATTAAAGAAATAGTTTTCTTTTCATTCTGAGCGCTCTGGCTAGTCGAAGGTTTGATGGCATTTCTAAAAGAAATGGGCTGAACTCCAGTGAAATATTTGGCCATTTAATGAGTAGACTCTAGGATAACGGTTTTCATGGGAATCCAAAAAGAGGGAGTAAAGAAAAGGGCTCCCCGTGCTATTCTTAGCTGCAAACAGTTAGATTTGGAATTTTGATTGTAAAGCATGGAATTTATAAATGGTGCCATGCTAAATTTACTTCATTTGTATACAATTCAGCTGGATAATCAAGTGTGTTCCAGTACGTTCCTGGTTAGCATCTCGGTTCTAGTTTTATTGTCTCTAAACTGGTAGAAAAATGCGTTCAGTAAATAGCGCTTCTAAAATCCGTGTCCCAACGCGTGTGCGGGAAGGTTTTATATACAGAGTGTGTGTGCGCGTGAAGATTTTATAGAAATGCATACGTGGGTGTACATGCATGCACACAGACACCGAGCTGTGATTTATTTCTAGAGGGAAGCCAAGGAAATTCCCACCCCCTACCATTTAAACGATCTGCTCTTTGGCTCTAAACATTCTGTAACTTCTCAGCCAAGGAATGTATTTTCCCCTTCCAATATATATAATTTACTTTGCTGCACACATTAGTTAATGATACAAAGATACATGATTTAGCCAGTCCTGTAAAAACATTACTGACAACCTGAGACAGACCCATTTCATTTCCTAAGACCTTTTTTTTTTTTTTTTTTTTTTCTCGTCTTCCGCGGCAGAGTGTGAATTAACAGCAATCATCAACTCAAGGATTTATCCCATATGCTTTGTACTCCAGCAATTTTTCATCATTAGATTGGCTTCCCCGGGGTTAGATGAGCTTTTAATTACTATATTAATGTAGGTAAAGAGGACTTTACGCTATTTTACGTTTTCGGCGGCGGGAGGAGGAAGACGGGAGACGGCTACTTTATTTCCCTGCTACTTCGCGGAGATTATTCCTGGATTTTTAAAAATAGGCGATGAAACGCTAATAATAAATCCCTTATCGGGGCACTCGGGGCGGGGGGCCGAGGCGAGCGGGCGCCCGCGGAGCCGGTTTCCCAGCCGGCAAGGAGCGCACCCCCCCCCCCATCCCCGCACCTTCCCAAGACTTACGCGGTCCCCAGGGCGCTGCGGTCGGCAGCCTGCGCAGGTGGATCTCATCCTTATCCATCTCCTATCCGAGCGCCGCAGCCCAGCTCCCGCTTGGTACCAAACTGAACTTGCCAGGATCCCTCCTCTTCCTCCTCCCTTTCCCCCCCTCAGCCCCCCCCCCCCCCCCCCTCCGCCCCGTCGTGGTTTTTGGGGGAGGGCGCGTTCATCCAGCGAGCGGCACCGCGCAGCTCCCCGCCGCCCCCCGGCCAGACTTTAAATACGGGCGCCGGGCGGCGGCCCGGCCCGCCGGGAGCGCGGCCCTCCGCGGGGAGCCGGCCCTCCGAGTGACGCCGCCGGCTCCGCCGCTCTCTTCCCCGCCCGCCCGCCCGCCGCCCCCGCGGACGTTGCGCGGAGCTCCGCGCCTACCTGCGGCGGCGGGGGCTGACCTGACCTTGGGCGCCGGAACGACGGCGGCAGCTGCCGGGGAAGGGAAGGGAAGGGAAAGGGAGCGGGGCGGGGGTGGGGGGGAGAAGCGCGTCCGCGAAAGGTCAGCGCGCCCTGCGCGCCCGCGGGACGGCGGCGGGGGCGGCCGCGGAGCGGCTTGGGCAGGGAGGGCACCGCTGCCGGGCTTCGCTAGAGCTGAGCCCCCTGCAGTCCCTGAAATGAAGCCCATTTAACTGTTTCCCCGCTCCTTTTCCTGTTTTTTTTTGTGGGTTTTTTTTTTTTTTTTGGATGTTAAAAGCTCCCACACCTTTCAGTTTAATAGAAGGGGGAAAAACAAAACAAACAAACAAAAAAAAAAAAAAGGAAAAAAAGGAAAAGCACATCTTGGTCTTCTCCAAAGTGAACTCTCCCTTTGCCCGAGTTACAGGCTGGAGCCCTCCCCAGCCCAGCTTCCCCCCCCTTTCCCACTGCCCCACCTGTGACACATTTACCTCCATCCACACCCAGCCAGCCAGAGCCCCGTTTCTATTGCCACCTGCCTTCCCCTCCCCAGCTCTGGTCCAGGAGGGATGCTCTGAATATCACAGCACACACCAATAAACTCACAGAATACCACTGGGTTACCTTTTAATTACTTTTTTTTTCCTTTTTTTTTTTTTTTTTTTAAAGGGTGAGGTGTAAAATAGCTGCCAGTTGCTTTTTACACCTCCACCTGGGTGGCTGCAGTATTTGCACAGGATTTTGAACAGGATTCCAGGCTTATTCATCTCCACAGACTTAAACCTCTCTCCAGTGCCCCACAGGGATTCCCTGGTCTTCTCCAAACCTGCTGCCTGATCCCGTGCTGTGCTGCAGAAACCCACTTTGGCAAAACTGACACAGATTCATCTGTGCTGTTCTCTGACTGCTTTCTCTCTTTTTTTTTTTTAATCTGAGACAAGCGCTTAACCCTCAAAAAATGTGTTCAAATACGTGCAAGGGCCCTGCCAGAAGGAAACAGGCTCAGCAGGCTTCCCGACTTCTGGCAGGCAGCCCCCAAGTACCCCACAATCGCTCTACGGGGGCTCCTCGCGCTGCTGCTGCACCCAGACCCTTCTCGGTTCCCTCCCACCCACAAAAGGGACATCCCTGAGTGGCACCTTGCTGGTGGTACTCACCCTTGGGTTACCATGAAGCTGTATGGAGCCACAACCAGTTGGCCTGTGGGGCCGAGCAACCTCCTCTCCCCTTGCTCAGAAAACAGGGTACCCAGCACCTTTGGGGGGGTATCACTGGGTTCCCCGACGCACGACAGTGAGAGGACACTGCTCCCGCTAAGATCACAGTCCTAATTCCACTCTCAACTCTCCTTTGTTATCAAAAAAATAGCGGGTTACGGCTCAGATAACTCTCTGCGACTGTATTTTTAAAACTGTAACAGCATCTTTCTTGGGTTGGTTGGAAGTTTGACAAAAGGGATAGAAAACACATTGAGATAAATATATAAACAAGGGAATTTTTGCATATGGACTTTTCCTTCATGGATTATCATCTCTAGAGGCTTTGAAGCTGAGTCGGGATGCTTTTAGACTACATTTTGTATGTTTTTACTCCTTTTTAACTTTTGTGCTTTTTTGAAATAGCATGGATTTCAACTGTTTTTGAAAATGTCCATTACTTAGTTTATTATTAGCAGAAGAGCGGGCAAGTAGGTTGTGTTGAACTGAAGCCTCGCTCCCTGGCTTACTTAACCGGAGATCAAAGGCACTTGGGAGCATGCTCTTTTTCCTTTGCCTGAAATTAATTTATTTTGGATGGAGATTTGCGACAGAACCAAATGTGGGCACAAGACCAACATATATATTTGTTTTACGAATGTGAAACACAAAGAAATCTGGAAATAATGCCAGATTCCAGTATCCTATCTCGTAATGACCACAAGCTCCGTGAGCAACTGCTGACTACAGCTGGGGCGGGAACGCAGCCCAGACTTATGCACGTATAGGGCAGGCACAGCATCAAAGGGCTACCTCTTCTGCAGGTAATTCTCTACTTAAAGCCCAGGCAGAGGCAGGCCAGCTGATCAGTGACATCATTTGGTAACAAGCTTTTAGGAAGTTTTAGTCTGATAAGAAGAATTTAAAAAAATTAAGCTTGTATTCCAGCCCCTTGCCTGGAAAAAAATAAAAATAAAGCTAATATTGCTGCCTCATTCCAGGTGTTTAAGTGTTAATGGGCAATTATTTATTTTTAAAGTGTCCTGAAAATTAAATACATTAATTGCCTAGTATTATTTTAGAAGGTTCTGGGCTGACATGGCCCAGATTTGAGTGGAAATGGAAAAATCCCAGTGTGCTGTGGAAGCTGTGCTCCACCTGGTAGTACTGACAGGCAGGAGGAGAAGTTTCCTTCCCAGTCCCCTGGATGGGCTCTAGCAGATCCCTCAGCTGCTTTGGAGGAACCCGTTGTTGGAAAGAGCTATAAAGATAATGGGAAAATCATGCATCTGGACAGAGATGCCTGACCTCCATCACTCTGTACCGCTTCCGCACACTATTTCATTTACCTGTCAATATTCCCCGGGCTCCTCCCTGTGCACGTACAGACTTTGTAATTAGACTCACATCAAAGGCTGGACCACTCTTGCACCTGAAGTGACAGAGCTGAGCAGTGGGGCTGCTCAGACTCTGACCGCGCACGAGAGCAGAGGAAATATGATTTGTCTTTTCAAGAGCCCCATGAGCTAAAATAGGCTGTTGAGCTGATAGGAAGCAGAGACTCCAGCTACAGTTTTCTTCCTTAGCGTGTGATAAACCCAGTGTGCCATCTCAACACATACTTGTGAGAAGAATGGTAAAGGGACAGAGAATCTACAGTCTAGGCAATAAAACAAAAATGCTTTCTTAACAATTTAGGAAGGAGACAGTGCTGCTTGGCATCCGCACCTATAGTAAGTGCACTTGCCCAAAATATTTATAGTCTGTTCCTGCAAAATGTATTGTGTACCTTTATAACAATAATAATGCAGTTCTCGGCTCCTGCGATTTGGAGCCGAGCAAAAACTCTGGGTGTTCAGGGTGCTCATGCTCTGGGGAAATGCCTGCGCATAACACAGGTCCCACCATCCCAATTGGCAAAAGAAACCAACCAGCCCACCAACCCCCTCTCTGAACTATTTTTATGAAGTCTTTTACACTTTTGAGGGGCACGCAGTGAAGGCAGGGATACACTCCAGCTCTCCTTTTGGCTGGGGCATCCGGAGATAAGAGCCCATATCCCTGGCAGCCACCCGAAACAGCATGAACACAATCACATGATGGTGAAAAAAGCCCTCGCCGTGGCGGTGACAGCGACGTAGCCCCTGCCTCCTCGCCGTCGGCACCACACGCAACGCTCTCCCTGGCTGCTGTTGATGCACACGCCAAAAAAAACAGTTAATGGCTATGTTGTATGCGAGGGAGAGAATCAGGTTCCAGAGAGCCCGAAAATCACAGGCAATGGGGGAAAGATAAACAGGGAACGATAAGTCACAATATAAAATTAGGGCATACCCGGAAAAATCAGCAGGTGACACGATTAAGATAAACAGGAAGAGATTTTTTCCCCACATAATATACTGAAACCATAGGATTATTATGTAAATTATTATATAATAGTAAATATGACAAAACCATAGGTACAGAGCATCGTTACATTTTCAGGCTATACAAGTGAAGTAAGAAGCAGAGCTTTTTTTAAAAAGGGAGGAGAAACACTTATGAAAAATAGTTCCAGTGGTGTCTACTGTAGAAAGTAGTCTGGCTATAATTTTCAGCTCAGTAAGCTCTTAAGCCTCTGGTTTTTGGAAAGGCATTTGTGGGGAAGGATGTTCTGTTTCTTATCTCCTTTCCTTCCCGCTTCCCACTGACAGACACTGGGTCCTGGGCTAGATGGACCTCAGCGTGTGGCAAGTCTTTTGGCTGTGGAACTCTTAGCATTTGTATAGAGCTCATGTACCTAAAGCACAGAATATTTTAGTTGTTATGAACTCATTTAGGTCAAATGTAGTTCTGTGTTGGAATTATTGAGCAGATACTGCTAAAAACATTATTTCAGCAGTGCCCCAATCTTGCAAGTGCTCCTGTATGTGCTTATGTTAAATATTCCCTCTGTGAACAGTCTCTGCTTTTTATTATTTTTTTTTGGGGGGGGGGAGGATTTAATGTTTTGCCAAAGTTGAGTGAGAAAAATGTTACTGTTTGTAACTAGTAATGTCTAGTATGCCCAAATACATGCTCAAAGCTGAAGGCAGTTTAAGGGCTGAATCAAACAATGTCTATAGTGAAAAACATCCACTACTTCACAGGTCTTTGGCTGTGCCAATGGCAGAAGCAGGTTGGAGATCATCACACACTCCCTAAATCAAAAATAAGTATTTAGGATGACTGATTTTCACAAGTTTAGACAATTTAAGAGAAGTGAAAAATGAAGTTCTGCATAAGAGCAGAAAAAAAAATTAGAAGACAATTCCCCTGCTTCTGTGTATGTGAAAACTACTCCCTTTCTCATGTCCCCATGAAATGCTTTCACTGGTTACTTTTAGCCACTATGGATATGTGCAGGGTTTTCCCATTAACGCTGCTGAAGTTTCCAAGTGTCATTTTACAAAAGTTAGAGGAACCTCCCACTTCTTCCCTCCGCAATTTACAGTTGGAAGTTAACACCACCCAAGAGCCCAGCCAGGACTTTGAAATTAAATTAGAAGATGCTGTAAACTGTATTCACAGGAATGGCAAGAGAGGAGATTTGACTCAGACCATGTGAGTCACAGTTGGTCTCCGATTCTCCCCTTGCTACTGATGGAAGGAAATTCTGACAGCCTTGGCTAGCTCAGCTGCGCTGGCCAGAGGGGTGGGGGAGTGAAACTGAGCCCACTCCAGTTGTTTTTCTTTTTAACCCTCTGTCTTTGGATCCAATCCCCCTCTCTATCCCAAAGCAGATTTAACTGGACCCAAGCTACTGCTGGTCTGAGTTTTCCCGACTCATGGGATTCCTCCAGAAGCTTGAAACTGATGATGGCAAACCGGTGCTGCGCTTAAAATTATCCTTGCATTTAGAGAATTTTTTCCTAATCTCAATCCCTTCTTGCCATAGGGCAAATCCATTGGTCCATGGCCATTTCCATTAGACAGGAAAGTGTCTATTCCCTTCTCTTTGATCTGTGTGGCTAACAGTAAGGATCAGCTGTCAATCATCTTCTTGAACTGAAAATTCAGGTAACCAGGATAGGAGAAATAAGAAGAGTTTTCACTTATCTTTGTTTTTCTTTTTATTTTGTGGTTCACAGTCCAAAGCAGAAATCAGCCCACAGTGCTTCCGTGTGCAAACTGCAGCTGCGTGCTGGGACCTGCCTCTGGATCTTTGCTCTTAAGCAATATGAAGTTTAAAAAAAAGCAAATTGCTTTTCAGAAGTGACTCCTATAGCTTTACTACCACTTGAATCATACAGAGGAAAAGAGGGTGAATTATTTACCTGTGACTTGACTTGCCACTCTTCACATTTATAGGAACCAGGATCTCCCACGACACACATTTAGCCTAGGTGTTCACTGTAACTTCTTTTTTGAACCTCCAATTATTGCACCGTTTATAAAGGAAGCAGCAAAGTCTTTTCTTATAAGATACAAAGAGGCACTAGCAATGATTCAAACTAATACCCTTTAAGTGGCTTGGATACTGGAAGAATGTAGCCTATGCGCTACAGTCATCTACAAGACATCTACAGGGCAGAGAGACGGCAGAATTAGCATCCTCCACAGACTGGCAGCCCACTAAGAGACAAGTTTTTAACACTTCATTAACAGCAATGGGAGTTTTGCCATAAGCAGCAGTGATTTTCATATGCCAGCAACTGAATACTTTCATATCCTCATTAGTCACCAGCAGATATGCCACTAAAACAGCTCAAGATTTGATATCCACTAGAGATTAGACTCTGAAAAGCTCCGAGATCTGGTAGCGCTTCCAGAAGGATCTGTTGGTGCTTCTAACCCTGCTATGTGGCCACCTGTCCCTCTCCCCAGGACAACAGAAAACACACCTACAGTCCCAAACCATGCCAGCCCACCTCCCAGACAGCCAGTAGCCCAGACTGACCTCCATTTCCCACATCCAGCCCAAATGCCACAAATGAAGAAGCCAAAAGCCTTTTTATTCCCTGGTGATTGCCCAGGGGGTCCCTCCCTTCCCACCTCTCCCATCTCCCTGCAGGGCGGGTGGTGGGGCACCCCTCTCTACTCAGGTGTTTCCAGTTGGCAGCGTGGCCACAGCTGGGAAGATGCTGAGGCCTCCATTAACCCTGTCCAGGCTGCTGCCATCTCTGGTGTACGCGATCCTGTCACAAGTGCATTTTGTGCAGTGGGAGCTGACAATTTAAGACCTTTATTTTACAACAACACTTCACAAAAGTTGGGAAGTTAGGACTTGTGTAAATGAGCGAAGATCTGAAGTTACAATAGTACCAGACTGCAGTATAACAGCAGAGAACTTGCGCTAATATTTGGGTAATATTGCACATGATCATATGTCTGCTTTTTTTGGAATTTAATTACTACAGTGCAAGTCTCGATGGTCTACGTACAGCAATTATCTCCCAGGTAACATACAAATATTATAAGGTCTTTCCATGAACATGAGACATTAGCAGTGACGACTATCACTGAATTGTAGGTTTAAATTCTATACTTTCATATATTCAGTTAGAATTGCTGGTAACAGGTGTTTGCTAGTTTTTTGGTGTTGGGTTTTTTTTTGGTTTTTAAAACTGGTTAAATTATCTATTTTAGTGTCCACAACTTATCTCCAAGGTATTTGTGGTTTAAACACATGAATCATGAATTCAGTCGGGGCCTTTGTGAAGGCTCCCTGGAAACAGGGAACAATGAACTGAGAATCCAGCCCAGGGCTGTGAGTCAATACCAAGTTCGAGAGATTCACCAATATTTTCCAAAACACGAATATCCAAGGACCTGCCTGAGAAACTTTGAGGATGACAAGCTGGTTGAAAAAACAGTTGTGTTCACTTTTCTGGCGTCAAACCTCTGTGTTTCTGCAGGACAGGTATTGAAAGAAAGAAATACCGAAAATTTTGAAGAAGAATGTTTTAATATGCAATCATCCATCCGGGACAGGGTACGCACATCTTAGCAAGACAGAGCATCACCTGCAATAGATGAGTGCTGGTCTTGGGAATTAGATACGGTTCTATCCTCATGTACATGTTTTTGAATATCAAATGGATCCAAGAAAGAATATAGATTATTTTTTTTTACATTGTGCTTCGAATCTATATAAATAAAATAATGCAGCAGTGATTGTTACCTGGTCAGATTGAACAGCACATGCTTTCCAGCAGTGTATCTGTCAATATAACTTGCCTGTCTATATCCAGCTGGGTAATTAAGAGTAACGAAGCCATGTCAGTTGTAATCGTACACAAACGCACCAGTAAAATGCATCACTTGCAGCACATAGCGCACGCTGGTGTTTTAAAAGCAAGTGCCTGACACTGGGTCCCGTGTGTTGCCACAGCCCAGGCCTCTACTTTCCTCAAAGCACCACGGGTGTAAATCAGGGTGGGAAGTCAGGCAAAGCAGGAAGCGATGACAAAACCAAGGTGATGCAAAAGCCTATAACTGCAGGTTAGGCTGAGTGACGAGACAAGAAGGGACAAAAATGTTTGGTAAAAAACGCTTGTAAACTCGTGGCATCTTATTCACTGTGACTAAGCCAAGGTGGAACTTCTTCGATTAGCTGTTGCTGCGTGTCAGGGTAGATGTGACATCCAGGCCATTTCTTCAGCTTTAATGTCAACTTCTCCACCTAAACTTAATAAATCTCTTTAATTGCACCACTTGGGAGTTAATCTGTCATTTGAGAATTTTTTTGTAGCTCACCCTCGTGACTGTCAAAGAGATACCTATCTGCAAGAAAAGAAGAAAGGGTGTCTCACTACTACTGATGTCAGGACTGTGACCCAAGATGTACCGGTTTAAGGAGTTTTCTTTCAGAGGTGAACTGTCTTTCAGGAGAACTGGAATCGCAGCAGCCTCTTGCTGACCACAGATGAGAACGGAATTTGAGAGGTTTTAGGAAGTTCTGTGTGTATTGTTTATGAAGATCAAAGTGGAAAATAGATACATTCACAGAAATTTCTGGTGATTCATATTCTTCTCATTAATATTCCCTTTAAAAACATAGGACCTTCAAGAGCTCTTAAAATTTGCTGGATTCTTGTATTATGCTGGGATGGTTGCCACCCACCCAACCCGTGTCTGGTCCCTGTTCTTCTCCTAACTTGATGCCATAGTCTAGCAGTTCTTTTTCAGCTGCTGGGTTGCTGACATGCTTTGTCCTATTCTCCTAAGTCACAAGAGATGTGATGGATGCAATTTGCTGCCATTAACCAGGACCACAGCAAAATATGTGCTTGGCAACATGCCCACTGATCCAAATCCATCTGTGTTCATTCTAGGACTGAAAACCCTGTGTTTTTTTCCCATTCTGCGTTGCTGCACAAGAATAAGGGGGAGCTCTGGACATTATTTACCACATACCTAACTTTTTTTTTCTTTGACCTATTTTATCAGCTATTCCAATGATAAATTAAAACCAAAAGACTTATATTCAGTTCTTTTATCTGAACAGCAGGTTGAATTCCTGTGGGAAGATGCCAACACATATACTGAAGATGAGGATATCGATGGCTATGAAGTGATGTACTTGGCACAAGGTCTGAAGAGGGATCAGTGACACAGTAAGAGACCTTCCGATGGCTGATTCTGCTCCAACTCCTTTTTCACATGTATAACCTGCACACCCAACAACCCACACACCTTAAAATAATGGTACCTGAAAACAAGGCTTCAGATTCCTTTCAGAGGAATCAGATAATAAAGAGTATTATTTAATGATTGATTATATGCATGGGAATAATAAACCTGAATAGCATAAAGGGAAGACATCTCATTCTTTTTGAATATTTGCTTAAATACTTGTGGTGGTTTAGTTCTAGCTGGCAAATAGGACCACACAGCCACTTGCTCATTTCCCCTGGTTGCAATGGGGGAGATAAGTGGAAGAGTAAAAGTGAGAAAAAACTTGTGGGTTGAGATAAAGACAGTTTAATAGGTAAAGCAAAAGCCACGCATGCAAGCAAAGCAAAATAAGGAATTCATTCCCTGTTTCCCATCATCAGGCAGGTGTTCAGCCATCTCCAGGAAAGCAGAGCCCCAGCATGTGTAACTTGGAAAGATAGATGTCATAACTCCAAACATCCCCCCCTTCTTCTTCCCCCAGCTTTATATACCAAACATGATGTAGTATGGCATGGAATATCCCTTGGGTCAGTTGGGGTCAGCTGTCCTGGCTGTGTCCCCTCCCAACTTGTCGTGTCCCCCCAGCCTGCTCACTGGCGGGGTGGTGTGAGGAGCAGAAAAGGCCTTGAGTGCTTAGCAACAACCGAAAACACCAGGGTGCTATCAACAGTATTTCTCATCCCAAATCCAAAACAGCACTATATCAGCTGCTTGTAAAAAAGTTAACTCTATCTCAACTAAAACCACAACAATAGTTTAAAAAATACACTTACTATAAACCTTTAATTTATCAGTGGTTTTGGTAACATCTGGAAATATGTAAAAACAATGCAGAAAAATTACAAGCTAAAAATCTGTTTTCTGTTCTTAAAAAATATTTTAAAACTGTTTTTTCCTCTGCCCTAATTTTCATGCCTTTATCAGGTATAGCTATTTGAGTTTTCCATGAATCTTGTGTCTTAAAAAACTCATAGACGCAATTGATCTTTATCACATCCTTTTAAACACAAGGGGGCACCAACAAACTAGTGGAGCAAGATAGAAACTGTTCATGTACAGTAAATCAGAAAAAACCCGTTAGAACTCTTGATAGTCTTCTCAAGAGAGATGGATTTTGAAAATAAAGGAAAGCAATGCAAGGCTTTATCATTCTTTCATCATGACATGACTGGAAAAGTAATCCCTGGCATGTGCTTATTATGCTGCCTCGTTTCTTTTACTACAAATTGGATTATATAGTAGAATTGGGATTATTTCCAACTGCAAATGGTTCTCTAGAAACGTGGAATCCTGTTTTCTTGGTTTTATAAAGAGAGAATCCAACTTCTAAGTAAAAAAATACCAAATACCCTCCAAAATGCAAATTTGAGCCAAAGGACCATTAGCTTTTTTTTTTTTTTAACATAGAAATATCAGTGATATTTGTGTTGCTCAGATTTCCAGTCCCTTTTTGATTTCTTTGTATCTCCATACTGAAGCTGAATAAAGAGGAATTCTTGAAATATAAAGTAAGGTAGGAAAATTCTTAATGTAGCATGATGCTGTCTATTGAAATAAGGGCAACTGCACACACAGAGTGGAATTTGCCCCAGTGCAGAGGGGGAGCACGAGACCCAACACCATGTAAATCCTGAGAGCAGAGCTGTGGGATGACAGAAGGGCAACCCAAGCTCTGCTTGCTCACCTTTCCCACTGCTGAATTTCTGCTGTGCTTTTCTAGTCCCATTGCAAGATCTGGTGTCAGGTTGTGAGGTTACGCATGTGAAAGATCTGTTGTTATTCATTTTCCCACTGTTGTTCATAGAAGATAGCTAAACTTGAAGCAACAGGGATCTTTTCATGCAATGAATGAAAGCAAGTCACTTTTGTGACTTCAGTGAATGGTTTTGACAGAGAACTTTTCTTTCTAACTTTCCCATTTTTCTCTTCTTTGACTTCAGACACTGAAGGTTTCCTCCCTAGGTGTTTCCTGCTTTCTTAGGTGCACTCTCATTCTTCCTGGATTTTTTATGTTCTTCTAATTCCCAAGGTAATTATCTGTCTAGCCCTTCCCTTTTCCCAGCCTAAATAAACATTAGAACTAGTTTTTAAAGGAATTAACACTTTCCAGGTGAACTTGAGGTCTCAAAGCAGACTCCCTAACTGAGAGCTCATTGAGGTGGGATCCTTAAGTCAACAAATAACAATCACAAGGAGGAAATATGTTTTTTGCAAGTGCTAAACTATTTTCACTCATTTAAAATCACAACTAAGCCCTGCACAAGCCTGTATAGAGTTAAAATGGGTTAGCAATGCAGTCATACCATACGCAGGACAATTATACCATTCATATGATGATGATCCAAGTATGAAAGTTTCAAGCTTCTATTATTCTGCTTGGGAAAATGGTTCTACAGTGACACAGATCTCACTGTTAAGATTTTCCTGATAATTTACCATGTTTGGACCTGCACAGAATAGCTTTTCCCATTCTCTGTGTTTATACAGGTTACGAACTGCCTGTTCACTGTTGTGTTCAGCTGTCTACCACATTTAAGAAGGATTTATTAGTGGATTTCAAATCATGAAACATGCAGATGGGGTAACCTCTAATATCATTGTATCTGTCCCAGAACAGAGATAGAGGTGGTTGTGCAGAACAGAAGTCAGAGGGTCTCTGGGGAGGTTGGGGAGACCAGGAGGAGGGCACTGCACTGCTCTGCATAAACTTCAGGGTTTAGAAGTCCCTCTGCATTAATTGCATGTAAGTATAACCTTGACTGCCACGTAATCACAGCTGTTAAGTTTCTTTGCTAAGGTGCCCTCCAGTTTGTAGACATGAAAATATAATTGCTTGTAGCCACGCAAATATTGTTTCCTATTTCATGTAGGTTATTTCATGCTAATTAATGGTTTCCAGATTGAGAAAGCTCTTTTGGCTTTGTAAATGTCTATGTGTTGAAGATGTAATGTATTCTTTAAATTCATCATAAACTCAGAAGTATCATGTGACTTAAAAATAGTTTTGTGGATAAAACACAGAAGAGGGAGTCAAGAGATGTGAATCCTTTTCACACCATTAAGAACCTTGCTTGTGAATATGAGTCAGCTAAATTGTCTGTGCTTTAGTTCCCATGTGTAAATGTTTACCTTGTACATTACTGACAACAGACCCAGTTACTCAGAAAAAAAAAAGACCATGGCTCCTGCAAACTTGAGACCGAAGCCTGGCTTTATCCAACCTTAGCAACAGTGGCTCCCAGCTGCACTTACCAGCCCTTGAAATCAGGGAAGTCTGGCTTGATAAAGTTTGTGGGTGTGCGAGAGGGGCTTCTTCTTCAGTTCGCTTAATCTTAAATAGTTGATGGGATGAAGATGAGGAGAGGAGAGGAGCAGGTCAGTTTAGGAGTGTTTAACTGTTCCCGAAGCCAAATTTTTCTCCCTTTCTTTTTACTTATTTCCCAAAATACTAGTGGTTTTGCTTCCATTATGCCATGTCTCCAACTGTGTTTATGATAGAGGCATTTTTTTGGTGTTTTCGCTAGTAACAATGTTCATTCCTCTACTTGGAAAAGCTCAAGTTTTGCTTGTGCTGAGATGCACAACATCACTTTAAGCAGAACTGTTCCTGTCGTATGCTGCTGGGACAGTTGACAGTTGGTTTGTTCACTACAATTGCCAACTGAACATCACCACCTGACGCTGTTGTTCAGGGCTTCAGTAATCAATACTCACTGACATCCTCGTGCTGTGCTTCCTTTTCATGAGTCATTATTGCTACAGTTGTTTTCATGTTTACCTCCCCTTTTTTCCTAAGATAAATACATTTTATTCTTTTTGCCTTCCTTTCATTTACGTCCTTTCCCTCTTTTATCTACAGATATTTTACATGTGTGCCCTAGACTTCTGGGATGCCTTTGATAGGTGTCTTACATTAAACATGACTGCAGCATCCATCTCTGCAGTGTATCCAAACAATATACAACACAAGTGACAACACCAGGGAAGTTCGCCAAGGACACCAGAGCAATCTCTATCATTGCAAAAACTGTCCTGGGATTTTTAACATTCACATAAAACATCTGTTTCTCATCCATGCGCGGTACTTAATATATCTTCCTCAGACATATGAATCAAATCCTTGGGGATTTGGATACATTGTTTTAGGGAAGGAAGGTAGTCTATACATGATAATGAAATTACACAGTGGTGATGGTTCCACGTGGATAAATTTTGGTGGCAACACTGGCTTAATCCATCCCTCTTCCTATATGTGCTGGGCCTTTTATTGCTGCACTCACTCCTCCCCCTGCGCTCTGGCTCTGCAAGCACATGAGAAACTACTCGGGTAACTTAGGTCAATGGGGGGCGGGAGCCAGGGGAAGAAATCAGTTGAATCAGTTCCTCAAACCATTTCACAACATGAGAGGACACACATTCATGATGGTCCAGAGCAGGAAGCAGCTCTGAAAGGGGGAAAAGAGCTGAGGGCTACTTAGAACATCCCAAATAATCATGCTGCTGAGTGTGGCACTAGAGCCTGAATTGGAATCAGTCATAGAAAAGTTAGAAAATGCCCCATTTTGAATACTGAAACTTCTAACATCATGGATGTCAAGTCTGAAAAAATTTCATTTCAGGCAGCAATACAAACTTCCTGAACTCTATTTCATTCACTATGTCAACTATGGCATATAATGTTTCCATCAACCTGAAATAAAGTGTTCTTTCCAAAGCATGGAATTTTCCTGCAGACAGGAAATTCTCTTACTAACCAACCAAGTAGAAATAAAGTCGAATGATGAATACAACCTGGTTTTCTTACTGTTATATTTAAATCTCCAACCCAAAACAACTGAAAAAATGGAAAGAGGCTCTTGACATGATAAAGATAATGCTACGAAAGCAAAGTACCTTAACCTTTCCAAACCCAAAAAACTCAAACGCAAAAGTAAAGCTTTCCAGTCAGACGGCTTTTTCTTATCTGTGCTGTGTGGGTTTGCTGCAGAGTTCCCCTTTGTTTTGCATACTGAATTTGTACTGATGAGAACAGGAACTTTGATCTGCAAAGTTGAATTTTATTCATGGGCCCTAGAGCTGTAATTTAACAGGAATCAGTGTTTCCTGAATGCATTTGATACGTGCAAAACTCTAAAGCAGTTAGAAATCTCAGATACAGGGAATAAAAAATTAATAATAGATAATAAAATACACCAGGGAATCAGAAAAAGATAACTAACCTGAATGCAGAAATGCACAGAGCTCACGCAACTCTTACACATCTTTACATTCATCCCTCCTCCCCACCCTCTGTATTTGGCACCGCTGCACAGAAATCCATTTCCAGTGACAGAGGCAATAGTCGCCTTCTCTCCAAGTGGCTCTGTTTCAGTGGCACACCACGCTAGGAGCACAACGAAGTAGTAATAAACATGTACTCCTTGCCTTAAAAGAACCTGGCTGTGAAAAAAGGGAGGTGCCAGTGGTAGTTTTAGCATTCTGAGGGTGCGGAGCTTTGCTCTTGTTGAACATCAAACACTCACCTGATGAGAAAAACCTGATGTGGCAGAACTACACCAGCATCACCTTCAGCATTGCAAAGCTTTAAAAAATATAATACCTCTTGTGATTTTTGTCAGGATTGAGGAAGACACCCTTTCATCCTAAACTTGCTTCATTGTCCTTGTTTTTGGAGAGTGAAAACCCATTGGCTTAAATTTTCTGTTCAGAACATAATGCAAACTCGTAGCAGGGAATAAAATCCTGAGGCTGTGTTTTATCTGCTTTGGCCTGGGTCTGGTGCCAGGAAAACCTCCAGCAAGATGAAGGGGTGATCAGCACTGGGTAGGACTGGCATCAGAGCTGGGAGAGCCCAAGGTAGCTCTGCGAGAAAAACGTAAGAAACTTGCGGTGTAAGAAAAATGTAGGAAAGAAAGATGTTTAATGAGGACTACGTGGTCTGAATCTGTCTCCACTGGTGGAATCAAAAGCAACTCTGGTTAAGTCAATAAAGTTACGATGGTAAGTGGGAATTGTAACACATGTTTGGTTATTAAAGAACTTCAGGATGATGTCAGACAATATAATGTTTAAGTTTTGATAAGAGGCTAAAGCAGTAGTTTGAGAGTCATCTAGTGTAGGGCTTAAGTATTTATACATATTTTATTAGCATTCATTTTATAATTACCAAAAAGTTATTGTGCCAGATGTGTACTTATAAATACCACCAGACTCAGTACAGCACCAACTTTATTTATGTGATAAATATTGACATGTTTGTCTTAGAAAATGATTTCTTTTGCTTGGGTGTCTTTAATTAGTTCCGCTTTCTGTCATACTCTGGAATTGATTTTTGCATGTTTACTCTTTCTGAACTGTGTGTACAGTCCTTGCATAAATGCCAGAACTTGGGTGATATGTTGTTCATCTCTGAAGCTTTGTTAAAGTGTTTTGAAAAGTGAAAAATGGAGCTTTCTATAAATCTGCCAGAGAATCATAGCCAGTTGGTTGTGTTTTTCTTTTTTTTTTAGAAGTTGAAGAAACTTGGAAATGGGCAGGAAAAGTTTAAATGTGTTTTCTTTAACAGTTTGAAACATCGTATTTCATGTTGCTATTATAAACAGTGAAATGCCCTATTACCTTATTTGGTTAAAAAAGCAGACAAGCTATATGCAATGGGTATTCTGCCTTGAAGACCTTTTTTTTTTACAACAATTATTAATTACGGTGCCTGATAGTTGGCATACCATATTGGTGCTACTGAGCTGAGAAGCCAAATATTGAAAGTTTCTGTTTGAAGGTTCAGTTCATAACCCCTCTGTTTGGATTAAGAGCAGAATGTTTGTGTGAATTTTTTTGCAAAAAAGTTGAGCTTCCAATGTTTAATGGAAGTGGTATTATAACACAGGCCATGTCTCCAAAGTCATCTGAAAAGGAACAGCAAAACAGTTTTAAATGCAAACATACATTTCATAAACTTTGGTTTATTTGACTTTTTTTTTTTTTAATGAGGAGATGAATTTTACAGCTGACAAAGTAGAAATTAGACAGTATTATGTTCAACAAGCATTCCATCCTGAGGTTTTTTAAGCTTAATAACCAAGATTTCTGTTTATCTTGGATTACGCAATATTCAGTGACTGGAAGTCTAGGCTGTGTAAGAATTCTCACATCGCTCTGCATCCCATTTTCCAGGTTAGTTATCTCTTGCAATCTATGCCTAAACATAGATGTAGCATTTAAAATCTCTGTCCTGCTCTACAGCACTCAGACATGAATCACCATATAACTTCCCAACACGTTAATGGCATTTATTCAAGAGGAAGAAGTTGGTCTCACAAGACACATGTCAATGCTTGCCCATGTGTTGGGTGGCAGGTCCGGTTTCTAGAGGTATTAAATTGCAAAAAAGTATAACTATCTCTATGTGAACATATCATAAATGTTTTAAATGTGAAAGTGGAGTAAAAGAAGCGATTGTGGAAGACAGAGGAGAGAGAATTTACCTAGTAAGACTTTGCTCATCACAGCATTTGAGGTACTGTAAAAATCCACCAGCATGAGAGTCACTGGAGTTTTACAGCACAAACTGGGGGGGTTGCATGTATGAATGCATCGTGAAAGGAGAAAATTCACGGTCTTCAGACCCCTGCACTGAGGCACTGCCCTCTGAGCTTTACTCCCTTTCTTCCCCCCTTCACAGATGATCTGGGATGATGCCAAAGACCGTATGGAGAACCGCCCTTCTGGCACGCTCAGACCAAGCAAAAGCCTCTCTCTTCCCTTCAGACTTGTAGGTATTTTGCTGTTTTGGGTGTAGGATCAAGTTTGCCAAGAGACTGTTAATACTTGACATTATCTGGCTCTGTAAGTGTCTGTGTTACTACCAGGCAAGTAGTTCAAGATTGTTATGAAAAATAGCAACAGCCTAAAAAGTGAACTAGAAATACTCTTTACCTTTTTGAAAATTTTAAATTCAGCATTGTTTTTTCCAAGTTCAATTACAATAACAAAGGGAGTTCAATGATTTTCACTTGCTTTAATTGTTCTTGCCTACTTACAGGCATGAGAAAACACATCTGTAACATAAACCTCAGATTACCTAGTAGTATAAATTTGAACTCTAACCTCTGAACTTAATGCGAGCACTAAAGAGGGATTTCATTTCATTTCAGAAATATTTTTCAGTTTTGTTTCTGAAAATAATGGTCACCAAAATGCAATTATTTGATGTGATGATGTGTAGTACAGGAGGTAGTCCCAGCCTTGATAGACTATAACACAAAGAACAGTAGGAATATTTGAATTCAGGTGCAAAACCTGAAGGGTAGGTGTATTTTCCTCTAGGATTTGTGCCCATTTCATGGTAAGATTCAATCCAAATTGCGTATCCAAGGCTCTTGCAATCTCTGGCTTTCTCACTGGGACACACCATTTACGGAGCATCTCACTGGTGTGTTTCTCCTCACTCGGCAGAGGGCTGGCAAAGTAGCTCTCTCTTATTCCTACTTGATCCTCAAAGAAGGCATAAAGCCGTGTCTAACCCGGTCTGTCCCTTGCATGGGAGAGGATTTCACTTCATCATTTAAAAAATCCCCTGAATTGCTGTCCATTTGCCAACTTTTCCAATAGCTGATAGTGTATGCAGAGAGAGTCCGATGGGAAATGTAACACGAGGAGTCACCAAATTCTCACCCGTGCGCGAAAACTGGAAGACTTATAGGGGAAGTACAGAACAAAATATTAAATTGTGCTTCTGCTTTGAATGTCTGGAAAAGTGTCAGCTTCTCGCTCTGTGTGTGTGTAATCGCTCTTCATCTATTAGAAGCAGATTTTACCATTCATTGTTACTGCCAAATCTGAACAACCAGTAAAACTGAAATATTGATCTAGAATCTGTCCCTACATTGCACATAATCAGCAGAATGGTCTATTATGTGAGTACACTTCACATTAATAGAGTTCCAGGTGTTAATGAGATTAAGAAATATTACTGAAGGCACTGGGCAAACTGGCAAATCTGTTGTTTCTCATGGGGGCGCATAATTAGAAATGAATCCAGTCACATTCTTAGATCTCAGACTGAGATTGCAAGGTCTGCAGAGGAAGGAAAAAAGCCTATTATCAGTCTAATCCAATATGAGCCGTTACAGTCATGTAGCTGAGGAAAATGACAATTGAAATCTAGTGGAGTGAATAAAATCTTCTAGACACAAAACTAAGGTAACTCAAAACTCACAATGTACGCTCAGAATTAAATCCACAAATCGGGGCTGTTTTCCAACAAAGCATTTACTCAGCACCTGTCTTTAAGTCTCGTTATGCAAAATCCAAACCTTGTAAAATAGAAATGTAATCAGGTTAAGCAGATAGCTTTTTCTTTGCTTCTCTTGATTTGGATTATATATCTCCAGCAAGATGGTCTTAAATTTTTAATATACACAACAGCCATTCCAGAATTAGTAGAGAAGGGAATAGCTGAATGGCAAGAAAATGTTATCAAGTGAGTAGGGCTAACAAAGAGGATTCTGAATAAGGTTTGTCAGCGGTGTCTTTGGCTTCTGAGAATCTGAAGGGTCTTGTTTCTGGGATGTCAAGTCACAGCGGGGGAGTTGCCGAAAATAAAACCTAATTTAAGAATAAATATAAATCCTATTAGAAGAACTCGTCATAGGGTAACAGTTTCCCACAGGCCTGAATACAGTTAGGGAAATGGTCCTTCTAAGGACATTTCCGTTCTGGAGGAATCCCCCTTCAAAACTTCAACATGTTATTACAGAGTCACTATCTCCAGCTGCCAAAAAGAGTCCTATGAGAAAATGACTACCCTGACATTTCCTTCTGAGGTCTCTTCTTTCTCATTTTCCTTCTGGAGAGCTTCTGCCTGGGAGTGTGAGTCAGTGGCAATAGTGGGATTCAGCACATCATAGACTCTGATCTATGAAGTGTGTAGAAATACATCTTCCCAGCAGGACAAGAGTGTACACTGGTGCATGTTTTATACTCCAGGCGAGACCTTGTCGCTCTCTACAACTACCTGAAAGAGGTGGGAGTCGATCTCTTCTCCCAAGTAACAAGCATTAGGACAAGAGGAAAAGGCCTCAAGTTGCACCAGGAGAGGTTTAGTTTGGATATTAGGAAAAATTTCTTCACTGAAAGTGTTGTCAAACATTGGAACAGGCTGCCCAGGGAAGTAGTTGAGTCACCATCCCCGGAGGTGTTTAAAAGACCTGCAGATGTAGTGCTGAGGGACATGGTTTAGTGGTTACTTGGCAGCACTAGATTAATGGTTGGACTTGATGATTTTAAATCATCAGGAGCTGGAATGACATGCAATTTACTGTCTATGTAGGTGAATTTTACCCTCACTGTAGAGAGCTCCCCCACACCAGGGAAGACTTCCTGCATCACTCTACCCAAAGATGGTTTTGTATGTTATTCACAGCAGTTGATATGTGGGAGTCCAGGAGCATTTCTAAATTCAAGGCAAGTTATAAGCTGAACTGACTAATTGCAAAACCTTTAACCAAGGGCATTAAAATATTGCTTATTTGTTTTCATAAGTTCTATCAACATAAGATGTGCTGTGCTTTGAAAACACCTAGGTTGCAGGAAACAGTGCATATGAAGGACGATTACAGTATAATTAGGTCTGAATTAAAGTTATTGAATTTATATGAAGCAGTTATAAAATATGATCACTATTTAGAATGAAACTGTAAGAAACCTGGCCCTTTTTGTACACAGACTACTCCAGATTCTTATGCTTGTCTCAAAGTGCTCATCCATGGGAGTTTCCATGTCTTGATTCTCAAAGGAATCCTAAAAGCACAGCAAAAGTTGCAGGAAACAGGGGACCAGAGTAGTACTCAGAGGCCTCAATTTCTGTTATTCATGTAATGTATGACCTTTGGTATCTCTCAGTGCCTGTATCTTTCTCTATTCTTGGTCTGCTTAGATTGTACCTTCTTAGAAATGCTAATCATATTTGAGCATTATCATTACCACATTTCAATAAAACTATTATTAATTTAAAAAATATAAGGAGTTGGGGGACTACTAGGTGCTTTGGACCAGGACTCAATAAAACGCAGGTCGCTTCTCAGGTCCAACACAGAGTTCCTACGTGAATTTAAAAAGGTCTTTCCCTGAGCTTCCATTCCCTATCTGTAAAATAAGTAGTTTGACTTCCTTTCTGTGTCTTGCCTGCTTGTATTTTAAATTCTGTAGTGCATGGACATCTAACAAAACATGCTTACCTACAAACAGCATCTAGTACAACGGGACCTCAGGCAATGTCTCTACCCTAAGACCATCCTACATCTACTGATTCAGACCAAGTTTTGCCCAGTGTTAAAGAGCTGCCATATATACGACAATGATTCATACTTTTTTCCAAGCCCGGAAGACAAATCAACTGTAGAATTCAAAACCAAATTCAGGTTATGTGTGAGGTTCATCAACTCTTTTAAACTTTCTGGTAAGCTTGGCTCTTTAGATAGTGAGAAAATGTAAATCTAGGTAAGCTTAATCTGTTTTTGTATTTTGCTATTGGAACTTTACACAGCTCAGATTTTCACTTTACATGAATTACAGATAAAATTACAAATCTGAATTCCTTACTGAATTTAAACTATATCAGTGTTATCAGAACTGTTGCCCGAGTATGAATTCCTGTATTTAAGTCCTTGTTCAGTCTTAAAGTTGGCACCACCATTGGTATAGGCATACCAATATAGGCAGAGGGAAATGTTGGTGTTGTGTCTTTTTATAAATCATCCCATAAATACAGAAGTGTTTTCCCCACAGTCAATCCTATTACTCATAAGCAGAACTTGGGTTCAACAAATCTAATAGCAAACTGCTATACAAAAAAATTAAGTTTGAAGCTTAGGCGGCAGTTATTGTTCCCTCTTGTCAGCATTTACTGTGCCTTAGAAATTACCCTTCTCTTCCCACTGCAGAGAGACCTCCTTTTAAGTGCGTTTCCCTAAGGAAATGAGAATGTGTATCTACTTAATTTAAAAAGATTGAATATAACTGTGTTTTGGAAATTTTTTAATCTGATGATGAGCTGCAGTCCTTCTCACTATGCTGCAGACACTGTACCAAAACAAACAAAGTATTCGGTAACACTCTTTGCTCTCCAAGTGGATTTGCACTCCTCAGAGGACTAATGCACTAAAGTAAAAGGCATAAACAGAGGCTACAGACGTCTTTGGTGAGAGTCTACAGATTTCAGCTGAGTCACATCAGGGATAAATGTACTGGGGCAAATTCAACTCCTTTTCTTTCAGTGAGCATTTGAGTTACTAACTAGAGGTGCCAAGTAACTTCTCCTCTGAGAGTCTGCAAGACATGACGCTTGGAGCATATGTGCTGGCAGAAAGGGACATTTGTTTTACTTATTTTACATACAAACAGTTCTGCATTATCATTTTCACTCTTTACAGTAAATAACTGTTCCAAAATGTAGATAGTAAAAAAAGAAATCTGTATTTTTAGACAGTTGTCCTTAAACCCAGCCTAGCATCCTTTCTTCACACTAGATCTTTACCTTATCTTCTGCCATGCTACTGTGAACTGCAGCCAACTTCACGTTCAATAGGAAACTAAAAAATTCTCGGGTTTTTCTTAAAAAAATGCAGTCTGCTATTACAATGGAAGAAAATTTCTAGGAGAATAAATAGAACATTTCTCGTGTCGTGAAGTAAATATGCCCTCTTTCAGCTGGTCAGATTGTTTTCAGAAAGGATCAACACATCTTCTGCTACAAAAAGGTTCAGTCAGGTCCTTCTACCCCTCAGCAGATGTCTGAGCTGCATTTTTTATTTGAATGGGAATTGGTACCACCAGAAACTGGAACATCTGTTTCAACCCATTAGAGAAATGGGGGGGGTTTACTCTCTGCTTCAGCAGGACCAAAACTTCACACATTTTAAACCAAAATAAAGGCACTGAGCCATATTGGTAGAAGAAGAATATTGGGTAAACAGGGCTGGAAGCTGGTATGTAGTAATTGTTGAGAGCAGATAAATGGTAAACAGCTGAAATGCACTTATATTTATGTTAATCATAGTTCATTGAAGATGATGAGGAGTTTTTCCCTTAAATAAAAGACAGGTCATGACCACTTGGGAGTAGGACCAGCTTAGTAGCTGCATTGTAACTGATCTAGAAGACGAGTGGATATCTCTCATATCACAAAGTGAAATACACGGACCTTAGTTCAATCATTGCCAAGTATGAAATCTTAAAAACCACTTCATATTACCTTCCTCTAAACTTCATGTGATGATTTGATGAGAAGCTGAAGAAAAAGTAAGGAGGAGTATATTAAAGAAATTAAACTGGGAAAGAAACATGCCTATGGCTAAGTTTATTGGAAAAGATTCAGCTAGCTTATTAAATACTCCAAAGGTTTCCCTTTGCCGAGTTGCATCAGGAGTTTTGCTGGGAACTGTTTTAAGCCAATAGTCCTTGGAAAGACTTTCTGAAAACTGAGCATTAAAGCTGGTATGGCACTAATAACCAGGTGGCTGGTTGAGAAGTATTCAACAGCAGAAACAGGAGCCAGAAGGATCTGGACTCACTTCATGACATGGTTATTTATAAAGCAAGGTATATACCATGTCTCGGCTCTCTCTGTCTATATATCGATAATAATATGCACCAATATCACCCCACTGTCTGCTGTGGTTCTAGTGATATACATGCTAAACTCATGCATGCAATATGTTACTCATTCTTGAAATATGTAAAACAACTTCAATTCTGAAAAGAATACATCCAGCTTATCTTTCTGCTATAGGTAGTGTTCTTTTAAGCATAAAATATTTGCCCTAAGTTGCCAGCATTTCTGTAAAACTTATTTTTTATTTTGGGCTGCCTCTAGGCACGATCACAGTTCAAATTGTATTTAATAAGTGTTATTTGTAAGTATTCTGAAATATCTTTCAGAATGGCTCCTGTAATGTGGATGGTAATAGAATAATGCAAATTTAAGGGAAATGCTTATCTTTTTAAAAGTGAAAAGCCAGTAAACTCTGCCTTTTCAAAGCTCTCTATAGGCTGAACTAGTTTATTGAATCAGATTAACTTATTGAATGTGTGCTGCACGCAGCTACCCACACACATGCATGTCTGAGCGCTCCTGCCTTTGTCAGACCAAATCCTGGCACTTCCAGGTGCTCACAAATTCCCAGCCTAAATATTCTTTTAAAGTGGTTTTGCTTTGATGAAATAATAATTAACCTCTTTTTCATCCTTAACTTTATTTTAACAACACCTCCTAGGTCACTCCGACAAGTGGAGCTGCTGGAAGGTCTCTTGTGATACAGAAGGACGTTGGCTGTGCTATGGAGCGGCTCCCAGTGATCGGGATACCCCGGGTGCACCCAGCCTTGGCCTCAGCCCCACGGGAGGACACGCAGGGTGGTGGCACCAGTCCCGTCAGCAGCTGGGAACTGATATTGTGATGAAGCAAGCAAGCAGCAGATGAACAGATAAAAGTTTCAAGAGATAAGGAGCATGTGTTACGGGGAGAAGGTGCTCTTGTACCTACTTGATGCACTGTCCGCAGCTCAGCTTGGCACAAACTTCATCCCTATTTGATCAAGTTTCAAAACCCCATCAAGGCCTGGTGCTGTTTTCTTCCGGACTTGCCATGGGTTTTCTTAAAGCCAAGGAGAAGTTGGTTTTCCAAGAATGGGCAGAACATCCCAACTCTTTTGCAATGTTCTCCTTTCATTTCTGAAGCATGTCCTGTGCAGTAGCTTTAAACCACAAGTAATTCTGATTCACTAATCAATATTAGGCATATAATACCAACACATGGGAATAATTTTCTACACCCGACATAAAACTGGAAAGCATTTAGGACATATATTTGGATATAGGGTCACGAATTTTTTCCTAGCTTACTGTTGCATGATTTAAAAAAAAAAAAGTATGCCACTAAAACCCTATGAAGATGTCTAATTCCTCTTCATAATTCCCTTGGTATAAAGAACAAATATAATGAGCCCAGTGTGCTATTGCTCAAACTCAACTCCAGTGCTGGATAAAACCAGATTTACCACAGGCTCCAGTTTGATTATCTCAGAAAAATAGTTTCTTTCATCCTTCCCATTTTTCTGATTCTATACAAAAATTGTCATCAAAAACACATTAGTAATGAGTCAAACTTAAATAGATTTAGCATCATTCACTTCATACTTGTTCAAATAACTTTTCCCTGGAATTCACACTGCAAATCTCATGAGACCTTCCCCACATATTGACATTTCCTCACCCAGCTGGGTCAGAAACACCGCACTAAATGTTCTTGTGCTACTTAGAGCCTTCGCCGACACCAAGCAATGCACAGGCACGCAAACAATTAACACAAACAAACTTAAAAAGCCTTGCTGAGCTCCACAAAAATTAAGTTCATTCGGTTAAAGTTTGGGCCACACTTTACATCATATACATTTAATCAAAGACTAACAGCTGCCTTCAGTAGCAAGGGACAATAGCCATAATTTGGCGGCTTTTAGTTAACTTTCATTCAGTCCTTATTCAAACAGTTGTAAACAAAGAACAGATTAATGAAGAGAAATGAGTGAGGAATTAAAGGGATTGTTTAGAATATCACCTAAATGAGTAGCAAAGCCCCCAATTAGTTTTTATCTTATATATATGAGAACATGCCAAAAGACAATATAGGCCTTTCGATATTGCTAGTATTTCCAGGTGAACATTTCACCGCTAATATTGGTAGTTTTTTTAACTTTCTGTAATGACCTCCTTGGATTCTAAGGCAGTAAGTTCAAGGAACTTTGCTTTCTGTTTATAGAAAATTCACTCTCTGCTTGTCACTCTTCAGAGCTCAAACGCAGCCCAGCAAAGTTGTGGCTTGCCTAGAGTTAAGCTAGACTGAAGTGATTTGCTGCAGATCTCGTAAAAAAAAAAAACCTTGGGAACTTCAAAGACACATCAAGAGAAATTATGTGCCTTAAAGGGAAAACAACTTCCTCTTTTTATTATAAGTACTCTAATTTTGTTAAATTCTATCACAGGTTCTTTTAAGATGTCATATACATAGGGGTCAGCAAAAGTTTTGCAACCATGTTTCCCCTTTGCAATTATTAACTTCAGCACTTCACTGTGTGTTGTCATCTCTATCAAATATGTCATACTTGATAACCAGCAGTTAAACAGATGTCGGCTTAACAGTGTCTTTTCTAAATATTTTTTTGATGACAACTGTGATTTATTTATAACATTTTAAACGTTTTTCCTGTTTCTGTATTGGAAAACGCTTTCTATAGGTATGTTTGCAATATGATCTCTAGCACTAAGTTCAATTAAGCATAGGTTTATGTACGACTGTAATCATTGCAGAAAAAAAATGAAAGTGTTACTTGCACGAATACCAGCAGTAGAATCCAGCAATCACTGCTCAGAGGCTGGGAGTTTTTCTTGATTGCTCCAAAGGAATCTGTTGAGAAAACAGGATATTATTTGCATAATGTATCAAAATGACTGTTGGTTTTCCTTTATGAAGGCACAACAAACTTCCTGACACAGATAATATCCTAGCAACTCTTTGCGGTAACTGAGACACCATTACAGCAACAGAAATATTTACAGTATGTTTTTATGGCACATTAAGTCTCAGCTATTTAAAAAGCTGGAGGAATTGTTCTGTATTTCTAAAAATGGATGCTAAGAGTAAGCCCTTAAAACTATGCATAGTTTAGAATCTGATTGTTTCTTTTTATGTTAGATGCAGGGTGAATTTGGAGGAAAATTTTCAGAAGACATGATATTTCCTGTCATTATATATTCATCAGTGTTTTCAATACATTTTCAGCAATATTATAATTTTTTGTTAGAGAAAGAATAGAGAGGTTAGAAGAAGACTAGCAATGTGGCAAAGTTCAAATTTTAGGAAGTACATTATGTCATGAATATATAAAAAAATAAAATATCAGCATAAAGCTGGCACCACCATTTTGCTGACAGGGAATAAAACATTATTTTAATATCCAAATATTCAAATTTCAATTTATGCAAAACCTGATTCATTTAAGGATTTATTTAAGAATAACATAGCATATTACTCGTAGCATAGGTATACAATTTATTGCATATTCTTAATTTATATACAGATTTAATTTTGAAATTTGCTATTCTGTAGAAAATTTGTATGACTGTGAAACTCTTAAATGAACAACTAAAGAAATATAATAGTAAAAGGCTGATTTCTCAACTGCCTTTACACTCTGGGGTCAACCCATTCCATTACAGTCAATGGGACTTCATGGGTGAGGAACTTCCTGAGACCTCTTCCTGAAGAAGCTATTTGCTGTAAAAGGATAATTAGGTAAATGTATAATTATCTCCTAAATAACATTTGTTCATATGTATGCTGAAATCTGTTCCATGGTGCCTCGCCACTGAAAGGGAATATGCAACCAGTTTAAAACTGCATTAAATGGGTATGCAAAACCAGTTTGAAATTTAAGGATCCACTTGTATTTTGTGAAAACACTTTTCTTTAGGTGCAGATTTGGGTACTTTTTCTTGTGTTTCAAAACTGATCAGAAAAATACAACATAAATGAAGAAATGCCGCCCCATTTATTGTGAACGAGCTCTCCTGTACACATTTCACTGCCTATAAACAGGGTATTTCTAAGACCTGATGATATCTCTTTGGAGAACATCACACTAAGAATCCAGCATAGCAAGCATTTATATATTTATGCTTTCACAGCATTCTCGACGAATGAATTTAATTATTGATTTGCTTAATGACCCAAGTCAGGAAAACATGTTCAAAGTACCCTGTCATCAATCATTTTCTTAAACTTAAACATATGTCAGGTCCCCGTGAAGCTGACCGGTCCACTAGGTCACTTTGAAAACTGTAACTTTTGAAGAATTCAAAGAAGTGGGATATAATTTAGAGAGTGTTATAACCTAATCCTTCTTTCCTTGAGATACAGAAGTCAAGAGAAGGCAAGTCAGTTTATGATTTTTAGCAAATGGCAAATAAAGCTCAGCATGCTTAGCTACCGCTGCAAGCAGGATCTGTAGGAAGTGCAAAGTTTTCTGTGAATACTGGAATCTGTGTGGAGTTTTGCTTAATTTGTTTCATTAACTTAGTCGGGAAATATGATATAGTACTTAGGAACGTAAACACTCTGACTTAAGAGTTTGTTGCTATACAAGTAAAGGGCTCTTTTCTCAAAGTCATGGCAGACATGAGCATACACAAAGATATTCCGCATAGCAGAGAAGGCCACCCACAAAGTTATGTGAATTTAATTTTTGATTCACATTCCTCTTCTCCCATAAAAGCCAAGGTGGGCCATGGCTGTTTTCCCATAAAGTGCTGAGAATGCTCAATCCGAGTCATTAGGGCCTTGAACATAGAACATGCCCCCCTGCCCCCCGATAAGATCCTCTTTTTGTACATACAAGAGAGTAGCAAATTCCCCAGGGGAAACACTCGGATGGAGGGGAACATTGCGAGGATGTTATCCTTCTGCATTTTAAAAGAGATTTCCTGGCTGCCATCAGACCTGGTTCCTAATGCCAACCAAAGGACCAGCCACAAGAGATGCCACTGCTGGAGAAAAAGCATTTTGGTTCCTGGCACCTACGTTTTCCAGCTGCAAAGCACGCACTGTGGGTGGTCGGAGCCATTGGTTTCCCTTCTCCAGCCGACAAGAGACAGCAAGGGAGATAACAGCAAGGGAAAAGGGAGAGAGAGAGTCACAGAGTGGAAGCTCTGATCTGAGACATGTGGAGCCAGATTCTCTGGAGATATAAATTACCTTGTCTCTGGTTATGTCAATTTATGATTTTGATGTTTCGTGAAAGTGCATTTCACGTCGTGAAGAATCAAGGAGAAAAATTAACCCCTAAAAGCAAATTTCTATTGAGTACGTTCCTCATTTTCCACTTTCACTTTAGGACAAGCAAAAAACAAATCAAGAATAGCACTGATATATTTTTGTAACATAGGCTGAAAATCTGTCCCTGCTCCTTTCTTGTTATTTGTTGTTGTATTTATCTGAAATTCAGACACTTCTGCTTTGTATGATCAGCAAGTGGCAGTGCTGGTGTATACGGAGTCAGTAACCTTTCTGTCTGAGTGTTTTTAACTATATGCAAAGCAGTTCCTGGCATTCCAAATATGTGTATACATATTCATTGTCAGGTCATTTCTTTTTCAGGATACTACTGGCTTCTAACAAAAATCCTAGAAAAGGACTTGGTATAATTCTCTGCAAATATTACTGTTTTAGGGAGATTAAATCGGAAAGTAGGATATTCCACTCTTGGAAGAAGTTTGAAACAATTTAAGCTCATCAGATTTCCCTTAATTCTGTGTACATTTTCTGCCCAAAGAGAAAAGAAAATATCCTTTCCCTTATATTCTTGACAATGTTGGTGCTTGATTTGCAGCAGATTGCAAATACATAGATAAATTTTCCAATTTATTGGAGGAAAAACAGATTTCTCTGTTCCCCAGTTTCTTTATTGGAAAAAATGAGAGCTTTCAGGACAAGCCTGTGCTTCTAAAGGAAGGTGCGAGTTCAGCATAGACAGATGTATCCACACTGGCTTTAATCTGTCTAACATGGATGATAATAGGTGGAAGTGAAGGTGAACATGTTGCCCAGGGAGGTTTTTGAGACTCAGCTGGATAAAGCCCTGAGCAACCAGGTCCAACCTCATAGCTTGACCCTGTTTTGAGCAGGAGCTTGGATGGGGGGCCTCCTGGGGTCCCCTCCAGCCTGAGTTATCCTGTGGCCCCGAGATCCCATGTGGGAGCACCGATGGCAGCACAATCTGCAGCACACCTGCCTACCCAGAGCTGCTGATACTCTCATTGCACCCTTTTTGTTTTCTACAGTGATTTACACCACCAGCAGTCCCTGCTCACTGACTTTAAGGGTTACTTCTCCGCTGTCCTCTTGTGCTTTTCCCAGTGGCAGCTATGGAGGTGTAAGCCTTTGACTCTGTTCTGTCTTGCCCGTGGGATGTCCTGAGAGTCCCCAGGGGAGTCAGCTGGGGTCGGACCTGGCCATGTGGGGCTCTGCAGCCTTTCTGAGGGTACCCCAACACTCAGTCTGGGCAACCCACACCGTGTAGTGCGCTAAAGCTTTCCAAAACACTCTAGAAGGCCACGTCACATGAGACATGCTGCTGCTCCTACCACATCTCTTCAGAAACTCCAGTCCTGACAAGCCCTGGGGACCTCTTATTCTTCATATGATGTTCAGGAGTGTGAAACCTGCACTTGGAGGTGGCAGTGGGGCAACAACATGGAGCAATTAGGAATCTTTTACACTATATTTGCGGGAAAACATTTTTGGAAAGGCCATGCTTAACAGTCACATCTCAGTGGAGTTCACTGACCAGAGGGGCCAAGTAACAGATGGAAACCAAATGCAGCAGCTGTCCCCTTCCCTGAGGGACATAGACGACCCCCCTTGCAGGGCTTCTGCCTCGAAGGGAGCAGAGCTGCCCGGGACGATGCAGATGGGGGGCCTGGGAGTCAAGCGCATGGTGTGTAAGTTCAAAGAACCTTATCCAGCAGCTCACGGGTCTGCAAGTGCTTGACAGCTGTGTGCCGCGGTGCAGAGCCCGGGAACTGGCCTCAGGCAGCTTCAAAGGGCAAAGTCTCATCACTCCAGGGTCAGGATGGGTGGGCGGGGAGCCCAGAAATAGACGTCCTACTGTTTACAGGCCATGGAGTCCTTTCCTACCCAAAAGTTTGCTGCTCAAGCACTGGCTATCTCGTTTTGGGAGACAGCGTGGTTACTCCAGTGCTCACGAGTGATGGACATCCAGAGGAGAACTGTTTGAGCCCTCTGGCAGCAATGTGAAACCAGTGAATCTGATAGTGTCCCAAGCAGCAAACCCTAACCATGTGTTGGAAGAAAAAGGGGGTACTACAAATCACTCATCTCATCAAATACTCCGTCAGTTTGCCACTCGCAGGAGGAATACAGAAATAAACTTCTAAATCAAAAATCACCAACTATTTGCTACCTTGATTTTGACAGAAACCATGACCAGAACTACAGACCTTGGGCAGACATTTATCATTCCCACTTACTCGGGATAAAGGCTTGATTCAGTTGCTCACAGACCCCGTGTCTCATCCCATTTGACCCACCCCAGCCTAGCTAAGATATTCACATGCTAGAAGACATACAGGATGCTCCTGGAGCTCCAGGTGGAGGCCAGGCAGGATACTTTAGAGCACGTCAGATGACACTCGATGACTGTAGGCATCGAGATCTATGTCTTTGCATAGACCTTCACACTCAGAACTGAAAAACCCCACCCCGTCAGACAGCACACAGTGATGGGCACCATATGGCAGCACAGACAGAGAGGTGGATCCCTCTCTGTGTGTATATAATTTTTCTCAGGCCTGCTTATGATCAAGTCCAAATTCTCCTTATCATCACCTCGTTAGAGCAACTGTTCATTTACTGTAGCGAGATCTGAAGTTTCCCTGTGTAACATGAAGTTGGCTTCCTATGGGAACTTGTGTGATCCCCAGGAGTTAACATCCTGAGGCTGAATTAGCTTTAGCACCTCTTTATTGGGTGGGTAAGTATTTACATCAAGTTGTCCAGAGTTTAGCATAACAACTTCAATTCTTCCTGGCAAGAAAGCCAGCACAGGTCACTTTGTCAATGACAAGGCTTCCAGATAATTAAACAACACTCACTGCCACTAATTTATATGCATTATAACTTAGACTTAAGAACTTAAATAGACCAATAGAATAAACTTCATAGACACTAAACACTTATTTGCTGTGACACTATTTACATTCGGGACTACAGAAAGCAGTAAATCAAAGAAGGACTTTAGAAGAGGAAGAAGAGAGAATAGCCTGCCTTTTCCCAATATTAATATTTAATAGTCTTTCAGACAGATGCAACATTTGATGCAATTGCTAGAAATGCATTTTGTATGGAAATTTTAGGTAAGGACTTGAACAAGTCAAATAATGAACGTTCCTGAACTTCACACCTTCAAATTTCTTTTAAAGTATCTGGAAGTGTACACAGAAGTACACTAATGTTTTTTCCACATATGACAAACAAATAGCCCTTTAAAGCTTCCTCCCATGAGCATGCACTGAGCTTCTGGGTATGGACCCTGGGCTTTTCAAATCTTCTTGGCCTGGAGATGTCACAGTCTAGGCTCAGTTCCCTGGCAAGCGTCTGCCACACTTAGAGCACACTACTACCCGATAGCCCAGCTGCTTTCAATCAGCACTAACCTAGTCCTGGGCACACTTGTGTTCCTTATTAGTCAAGAGAAATACACCTGAGACACTCTTGTCTTCTTCTTGCAGCCCTTACTCTGGGCTTAGCTCAGAGGCTTCAAAAAACATTTTGAACTCATTTTGCTGCAAAGGATAATTTAATTTACCAATACCCGTGCTTCTAAATTCTATTCTTATGGAAAGAAGACCTGGAAAATGTCTTCAGGAGTATTGTCAAGCCAGCCTGAAGACAGCTGGTCTACCATCCTGATAGCCTGACATTGTATTATATTCCAGTAACAGACGTAGACATCAGGCCACTGTAGCAGTCAAGCCAAGGTGACCAACAATTGGAAGTCCAGATTTCTGCTTGTGTTTGTGAAAATGACAGCTGTGTGTGTACATATGTACAGTAACCATTACACACCAAATCATGTTCCAACAGTGCATAAGCCAGAGTGAAAATAAAGGAAAACAATCACAGTGGCACCAAACTAGAAAACGAGCTAAAAATGTTATAACTGCTTTTCCTGGCAGAGTGACAGGCCCTACTGTGAGATTCTAGTGCCTGGTGCAAGAAGAAACAAAAGGAGATGCATAAAAACATACCATTCATGAGTTTTCATGTGGCAGATAATTAATATCACAAAATTATTTCCCAGAGTGCTATGATTTCTTCTCTGTTTGGGGGAAATGAGTTAAAGAACATACAGAATACAAAGAATGTTCTATCAAAAGGGCACTCTCCACAAAACTGGGATAGGACAATCCCACCTGGATAAGCAAAAAGTTTTGGGGGTTGGGGTTTTTTTTAATAAACCTAATTGTGAACATTGAAAACAGTGAAGCTGAACAGGCAGGAAGTGCAGCTAGAATTCCAGGGGTCATTCATCTCTGCCATGCGGAAATAAATAAATCAATTTTTGTTAATGTTCTTGGGTTTTAGTCCCTGGTGTTCAAATTTTGTAACCATTTTTACTTTTCACTGTATGATTTTAATCAAACTATTTTACATTAAGTAATTTATAACCATAACATGTATGGAAAAATCATTTCCCATTCTTTATCCATGCAGTAATATTCAAGTCAATGTACGAGTTTCTTTTTACTTTGAACCTGGTACTTCTGTATTTCACGAGATGTTTTATTTCAGGAAAATGATTGTGAAAAAGATAAATTACATTCTTCATTGCTTTTGCATTTCCTTAGTTGTATCTTTTACTCCTTTTGGCAACAAATCAAAACCATGAGAGGTGTCTTCCAGTTGCAAGCAGAGAGTTTTATATATGCCTTATCACATCTTTAAATCAATTCTGGTAGTGATTTCTCAGTTTTCTTGGCTCTTCTTTCAGTTGTTTTTGAGTTTTCCCAAACATAACAAGGTACAATTACTGCTAGTATTCACTCATTATCTACAACATTTTTCAAATGGCAAGTCTTTGATACATTTTACAGTACAGGAGATCTGTCAATTAATAATAAAGTCAGCTAAAAATGTAGAAACTATTCTTACTTCTAAGTGTTACGGTTTTTTACATCCTGTTTGGTACTGCATAAATGTGTTGCTTAAGGCTGAGGAAGATTTTCTTTCGGGGCACAAAAGAACTGAAGGCACAAGCCTGGTTGGATTTCTCATGGCAGCAGACATGTCAGCAGATATTTATATTTAATTCCTCTCAAGGCATTGAGAGATACCCTGATGCCTTTCAGGGCAGACACGGTGGTGCTTCTTAATTCCAGGGGAGTCTTCACTATCACAAATAAGAGACAATATCTCCCACACTGAAAATTGAATATATTTGCAAACAAGCTCTATCAGATTGGATGCTTTAAGAGGCAGTCCCTCAGTTAGCCCCATGGGTGTCAGCATACGTGGTGCTCTATCACACAAACCAAGGCTCCAGCAAGTCGTGTTGCCTCCTACCAAGTGCTGCTGGTGCTCGTTGCTTCCCATATTAGGCAGGACAGCCATGATAAACTGTCCTGCTCTCCAACTATTCTTGCAAAGACAATGTCCTGACGTTTTTTAAGGTCTGTATTGCTACTGGATTTGTGTACTTCTGTTTATACACATCTTAGATTCAAAGGTCTCCCCTGTGCTGGAATACATCCAGTCTCACAAGCGAGGTCTCATCAGGGATAGTTTTCTTTCACAGCTTCTTGGGGAAAGGCGCTTTTTGCATTTTCTGTACTCAGCCCTGGGCTATGATTCGTCACTAGAGGAATCTTTGATGGGGGCTGCTAGATGTTATAAACATGCAAATAACAGTAAATAATTTGGAACCCTGGGCATATTACGGTGTAAGACCATGTACTCATCTAATACTCTCCCTTATTGGAAGCTGCAGTGGTAAGAAGTCACTTTTCTACCCCAGAGTGTTGTGTCACACAGTCCTGAAAGCTTGCCTCTGATAGGCTGCTTGTAATCTAAATATAAAAGAAAAGACAATGGTAAAATATTGGCAGTTCAGTGTGATAATGGAGAAATAGAGGGCCAGTATCAGTCATCCCATTCTGATGCCAAATCTCGGATACCTTGACAGATTTTGGCTTTGTAAGTGATGTGAAAAATAAGGACAACAAATTGATGTTGAGGATGTCTGTGGTATCCAGAACAAAGCCAGAGCCAAAACAGAGCTTAGCCCCACTAAGCTGGAGAGTGGGAAGTAGAATCTTCTCAGGGACTCGCTGAAAGACTGGTTGGAGGTAAAGTAGGAAGAAAAGAATAAAAAAGAATTTTTCACTGGTAAAAGCTAAAGGGTGACAAGATTTCAAGATCAATACTAATCATATCAGTGAAGGCTGAAAGATTAAGGAAAATAAATAAATGCTGGAAATAATTGTTAGCTACGGTAAAATCATTACAAATATTGCACGTCACTGGAATTGTCTTCTGATTTTGATAATCTGGGTGATGATTCCCCAAGAAAGTGGGTCTTATAGCTACCAGTCTATCCAAATGATTGAAGCAATGGTTTAGGCTTTCCCTGTAGTCTGACAGATACCACTATGCTCAGGTCAGATATCCGTATTGCATCTAAAATAGCTTCTTTTTTAAAAAAAAAAAAAAGAAAATGCAGTGCCACAGTCATCTGATTTCAGAACTTGTACTTAATACCTGTGTGTCCTGCCCCCCTGCAGCCAGCTGAGGAGGGAGAGCACTGGGAATGTCCTGGCAGTGTGTTAGAGACTAAGACAGAGACATCACGGGGACAAAGAAATCACAAACTCACTAGAAAATGCTGTCCCCCCTAGTTGTATCATCTGCTGTTGAGCCATGGGTATTTTATTCTCTCTAACAAAATTATGGATTTGAAGGGACTACTTTGCTAAGTTAGTGTCATAAACAGTCCACACAAACCGAGCCTATGAATTTTTCCAGGGAATTGAATTCCCACTAAAGATATCTCTCTTGAAGCTGATCATTTTCTACATGAACTGGGCATAACTGTGGCAATAAATTTCTTTCTTCTGCTGAGGAAACTGAAGTCACTGAAAAAACTAAAAAGCTTATTCTGGTAATAGACAGGTTAGTATTTATATAGGATCTCCTTGCAATTTACTTATCAAAATGAGTTCACTAGTAGATGAAAAGGTTGATAACACTTCTCAGAATACAAATCATACATTTGTCTTTTCCTCTGTGGTGTTGCCTTTAGTGAAATAATATATGCAGAAAATAAATGCATCTTTTTCTCAAGCTGGATGGTTTATAAAAGTGCAGGAGGTGGTTTCACCTGTACTGAGCTGGAGATAATGTAGGGGCTCTTGCTTCCCCACTGACATTGCTGGGAAGGACACTCCTGCTTGTGTCTTACAGGCCAGAGCTGTGGCCGCACAACCCCTGCTGAGATCAAACATTCCGCGATCCCATTGCCCAGCACCGTGCCCAACATCAGAACAATATCATTGGCAAAAAGGCTGCATTCCTCTTTTTTTTTTTGAATAAGGTCATATACCTGTCAGCTTTTGAAATTTTGGAGTGCAGTCCCAAGTGAAAGGAAGTAAAAGAAAAGAAAGGTATGACTCCCAGTGCTGCCAGGTACAGCAATACAAGAAGCTTAAATATGGCTTTCCTTATTACTTCTTCTCTATTCATTGCCTTTGGAAATGAGGCCAATCACTCTAGAATTTGAAGAGCAGCTTCTGAGTGCACTTTAAAATGCTGCAGAATCTAAACATAGCTACATTGAATACCCGTATATATCCAAACTAGATGTCTTACATTAAAATAATATGATCTCTACAGTGCAAAAAAAAAAGTGCTTGGATAGTACTATTTTAATTCAGAGAGTGGTGATTTTCAGCCCTCCGGTTTAATGACTTTGTAATAGCCCGCAGTAGATCACATTATTGCTAGATTTTTTCTGGTGCTAATTCACATTTTACTTTGCTCAATTTTTCCTGGCCAAACCAGATTGGGCTTTAATATATTTAGTGTTTGAAAGGTTGCTTAATAAACATCAGCATGGAATAACTTAAGCTATTATTTTCTAAAACTTTCAGATTTGTCACTGAAAGGCAAAGCAGTACAGTGGCCATTCCCAAAAAGCTTTAAATCTGAAACAAAAGTAATAATACAAATATGTATGTCAAGGACTCGTGTTTTTTCACCAGTCCTTTATCCATCCCACACACATTTTTTTCTGTTCCAGCCATGCTTCTCTGCAGCGTTCTCCCAACATGTACGCAAATCAAGTAATTACAGTTTCTGCCTTTGATGGGATTGCTCCTGTGCCTCAGGTTACTACACGCTTATCTCTCAGTGGTTTGAATTAACTGTATGTGAACACATCAATCCAGAAAGCTGTTCTAAAAATGTGTGTTGATTAATGATGGTATTACAGAATCAGACCAAGGGCAGAACTGTATGAAAACTGGCATAATTTGCTAGATGAAAGAGAAGGTCACATGGAAATGCTTGACGAAAGTGTTCTTAAAGTAGTTTTTGGTGAAGGGAATTAAAGACTCCTGAAGCCCACCTGCAACTCATCCCACGGAACACCGAAGAGCATTGTCAGGCATACAGCTTCAGTGCCAGCAAAAACCAGGCTGGAGCTCAAAGGAAGCAAATGTCCCTCATGTATCTCAAGACTGGGAATTCATAAAAAATACTTAATTAAAAATAGCTTTTCTCAGAGACACATGCCTCTCGACCTGAAAAATAGCTGGTGATGAAAAACCACAGAGAAAGACATCAGGTATTTTGCCTTCTGTTTATGCAATTACCACCCAAGGAAGAAGTCTGTGACCCTGCAAAAATTTCTCCACTTTTCTATGACTCTGCAACTTTCTATTAAGCTAATGAAGAAATGAATTTGATAACATGTAGACTAATTAGACTGCAACAAACGCTCTGACAATGAACATTTCTCAAATGTCAAGTGCCATAAAAAGAGAGAGTGCCTTATTTTAACAATTTATTTGCAAAGGAAATGGGTGAAGACCCAAAAGGCCTGGCATGATATTTACTGCCCTATCAGGCGATCTGAAAGTACATGAGTACAAGCAGAATCTCAGATTCTATTGTTATTTCCAGTATGACATACAAACCACAATCCAAATTTTCCAAAACACAGAGGGCAGTAACCCTCTTCTTGAATTTCCTATCACTGAAATAAGCAGATTTCAGCTGTTCTCAGCTTCACCAAGCTGAACTGAAACAGAACAGTCCCATCTGTAATTATAAATTCATATATCGCTCATCCAAATTGTGTATTTTTTGTAATTCAAGGTAAGGCAGGATGTGTAATACTAACTTACAAATCCAATCCATGACCTCCTGTGTTTTGAGAACAATGCCAAAGATGGAGCTGGAAAGTGAGTGTCTTGATGTTACAAGACACACTGAGAATTTGTGAAATACAGTTTGGAAAGCATTGCAGAGTGGCAGCCATGCACAGGAAATTTGATATGTAACAGATTTAGAACAGTTATAAGGAACAACTTCCTTTATGATGACGTCTAGGAAGTCATTTATCATCTCACAGAGGAGTCTGGCACCTTAAAGTGTTTATCTAAGGAAAGGAAATGAACCCCTGTCATCTAATAGAAACAGTATTTGATCCATTTCACAAAGAAGTACACTGGTCAAAGGAATTTTAAATAATCCTCGACTCCAGCATTTGGCTATACCTGCTTCTTGTCTCCAGGAAGCTCTCAATCCATTACTTTCCTGGTGTTTTCCTTTCTTTTCAATCCTTTCCTTATTTAGACAATCTCTGGGTTTGAAGATTATCCAAGATTTATTCCTTTTCAGATTAAATTTACAAATACATCCAGTTACATTGAATAAAATAGCTGGTGTACTTTAAACATACCAAAAATTTAGTTTCCAGGAAGCAAACTAAGTTGGATTCACTAAATCTTCTTGAAGTCTATCCTGCAGAGTACAATGCAAGGCAGCCACAGGGACTACCACGTGTAGTGCCTGATGCAAAGTCCACCAAAGTCTTCCCACAGTCTTCAATGGGCTTTGACTAAGGCATTTGGGTGGGATTATCATTGAAAGCTTTATTGGAAGAAGTGTCTTATAAGGAGGAATTTATATTTTTTTAATGAGCAGACAATACAGAGGGAAAACGGGGAAAAAGGCACGTTGACAAAAAGGAGAACAGAGTGGGAACAGGTTTGATGGGAAGTATAAAATGGAGTGAAAATAGCAAGAAAGCTCATGAGAAGAAATGAGAGCCAGAATGCATGAAATAGTAGATTTATTGGTCCGTTGAGGCAGAGACAGAGATTTAAAATTGATTTGTGAGGGCTGAGAAATCCAAGTAGGAATATGAATAAGACACTGAGAACAGCAAGAAATTTTGATAACTCTTACCATAGTATTAGGGATGGGTGAGAAAGTAGATGGGAAGGAGATCTGGGAAAAGGCAGCTCCACATGGCAGATCTCACCAATAAACTGGAGGGGAGAGGAGAGAGCTTCCAGTCTTATTTACTAAGTCTTGATAGTACAGTTTTAACATGGAAAAGGAGCAGCCTAATGCAACTCCCGGCCTGCTGTCCTGAGTTTCCAATCCACGAGGGTTTGCAATTTGGTATCTTGCGGAATATTTGCACTTTTACAGCTTCATCTACACAAAACAATTAGATGGCTGAAGAACAGATAACAGGACCAGTGCAAAAGAGGTCATAGGGAAACACTCAGATATGGCTCAAGGTGACCAGCACTGCAAGTTGTAGCTACTTCTCAAAAAGAATGAAATAGAAAAAGTAGAAACTGAAAAATTGGCACTGGTCTGGGGTCCAGGCAAGAAAGCAAAAGAAATAAGACTTGTAGGGATACCATGATTGATCTCCCTATGATTATTATTTTCTCTGTGGGGAAAGATATGATATGATATGATATGATATGATATGATATGATATGATGATATGATATGATTGTTTTCTCTGTGGGGAAAAAAAAAAAATTCTGTGAAGTGGAAAACAATTTGAACAAAAGTTATTCATCGCCACAAGCTGTATGGAAATGGCTGACTCTTCATGGCTTGCTTAGAGATTATTGTTCTCTAGTGCAGCAGTCACTGTGAAGTGACTGATAATAACTGAAACAGGTTGAATTTATAGTTTTGAGACAACATTGATTGCCTTCTTAGGTAGTGTGGGTAAAGTCTAGACCCTCCAAGTTTCCCTTTCACTAGGAAACCACTGCATACAAGTGTTTTCCTTAAAAAAAAAAAAAAGAAGAAACGTCCTCAGTTACCTTTCTCTCTTTTCCCCTTTACTTACATCTCTGTTTCCACAGTGTGTCATAGTTCAACATGATCACCATGGCATGATCCTTTTGAGTTTGCCACCTTTAGGAATCTGCAGAGTTCAAAGCTTGTGATACTTCTAAAATCCCAGCAAGTCCCGACTGACTGGTTCAGCAGCTCCCCCTCCACTTTTTGTGCCGCTCTTGGCTGCCCCACAGGATTTACACCTCTTGGACTCTTTGCCTTCCCTTGCGGGACAAACAGGTGCTGGGATGGTCTTCAATGCTTTGTTCTTGATGCTAAATAACTACTCAGCATGTTCCTGTAGAACGGGCTTACAGGGTTTATTCTGACAAATTCCACCACATACTCACTGCCCTTTTCCTCTCCTGTCTGTTATGGGACAGCCATTGCTGTTATCTGCCTTCCACCTCCCCCTAACTTTCAAATAACGAGTTTATGAAGAATGCAATTATCTGCCTGAGTATCTCTCACCCTGTCTGTAACCCATTTGAATCACTCAATAAAAGCTGCATAAACATTTTTAGGAACTGCCAAAGGAAGGAGAAAATAGACCTCCTTCCCTGTCCCCCAGTCTTAGAAAGAAACTCACCAGACTGGGACAGGTTGTAACCATTGGCATTTTTTTATACGCTTATCGCTTAATCTGGAGAGAGCGCTATCCAACTCCAGCAAAATGACAAATCAGTTCAAATTCCTCTCTGATGCAACTCGTTCTTTTCTCTAAATTTCAGCTCATTTGGCTGCGGTTCCCATACCTGACTGAATTGTCCTCCCCTGGCCTTTACTTGTCTATGTTTAGAACAACAAATCAGCGACAGGAGTTAAAGAGACGCACGCACTGCTGAACAGGAAAAGCGTGCTGAGTCCAACAAACCTTTTACGTTTATCTCCTCTCCGTGTTCCTGCTGTGCCACTAAATCCTTAAATCCACTCCCTCAATTAAAGAACCTCTGTCTTCTCCACAAGTCTTCAAAGTCTTTTTTCTTTAATGACCTTACTTGGCAAATTACTCCTGTGTTTACTACCTCGGTGAAATCTCAGAGTTTGAATTCCCAGTCTGGCCTTAATTTTCTGCCTTCATTCTGCTTGTGCTCTTCTCACTTGAGTTTCCTGTTCAGTTTTATAATGGTCCTTAACACATTTTCAGTCCTTCCAGAACTAAACCTCTTTCTTTCAATTAAGTAATTTGTTTTCTTCAAATAAATAATCTGATCCCTTCCCCCTTCTCTCTTCACTTTTCCCCCAGTAGACCCTGGCTGATGTTTCAAAAGGTTTTTGATGCCTTGTAGCAACTAAGAATTCCTGAGAAAGGCTGACTCCTAGCCTTTAATTTAGCTGTGCAAAATTGATGCTGTGGCCAGGCTGCATGATGTTGTCATTTAAGTCTACATAAACCCTGAAGAGTCAAAGATTGTAAATTACCTATCTCACATTATACCTTTCAAAAAGTGAGTTTTATGTGATTTCAGAGGAAAAGAAGCCAATTTCTTGAGTAGTCTCACTGAAGCTCTTATTGTAACACTTTCAACAACTAGGAAACCCCATTCGGCCTGCGATGTTGTCTTAGCTGACACGCAAAACTCTCTCCTTAGCAAAAACCCAGAAAAACTGCATTGTAGAAAGGAGCCGTATGTTTTCCAGCAGCAAGGAGGACAGTTACCGTCTGCAGATGTCAGCTTGGGAATGATCCCTCAGCTGCAGGTGATTGCCTCGTTTTTCTCTTCTTCAAGGACCTTAGCCTGGCTGAAGTGAAGAGTTCCTCAAATCAATGCAGGACCACACAGCGTTGAAGTCCTGGAGTCAGAGTCTCCAAAGAAAGATCTTTGTTTAAGCTGGACAACTTATCACTGGTCAGAGAGTAAGACAACAGGGAATGGTTGAATTTTTTCTCCCCTTTTCAATGATCAACACTCAGGGTGTGAAGCAGCATGTAGCCTACAGAGCTAGAGCACAGTCAGTCAGTTTTATCTTCATAATTAAAGATCTCTTAGTTATATGCAGCATTTACAGCCTGTGGGATGTCCTGGCAGCCTCCACCAAGGCTCTGGCAATATGTAATAATTTCACTGAATTTCACTGAATTTTTTTTAGAGTTGGAAGGGACCATATAGATCATCTAGTCCAACTCCCCTGCTGAAGCAGGATTGCTTAGAGAATGCTACTCAGGACTGCATCCAGGCGGGTCTTGAAAATCTCCAAAGAAGGGGACTCCACAACCTCCCTGGGCAGCCTGTTCCAGGGCTCTGTCACCCTCACCGTGAAGAAATTCTTTCTCATATTTGAGTGGAACCTCTTATGTTCCAACTTGTGCCCGTTGCCCCTCGTCCTGTCACTGGCAACCACTGAAAAGAGTCTGGCTCCCTCCTCCTTCAACCCACCCTTGAGATACTTTTAGGCATTAATAAGGTATCCCCTCAGCCTTCTCTTCTCCAGACTAAAGAGTCCCAGCTCTCTTAGCCTTTCTTCATAAGGGAGATGCTCCAATCCCTTAATCATCTTTGTTGCCCTTCGCTGGACTCTTTCCAGTAGTTCCCTATCCCTCTTGAATTGGGGAGCCCAGAACTGGGTGCAATACTCCAGTCGTGGCCTCACCAGTGCAGAGTAGAGGGGGAGAATGACTTCCCTCGACCTACTAGCCACACTCTTCCCTATGCAGCCCAGGATTCCGTTGGCCTTCCTGGCCAGATGTGCTTTACTTCATGGAAAACAGAAGTTTATGTCAGGTGACCTTAAACATGTCGGTATTCAAATGACAGATTTTCTTGCTGTTTAATCCTTCTTTAATATTCCCAGAAAACTGGCTCAGAGTTGTGTGATACCATAACCTCTTCTTTGTCTCATGACCTCTCCTGATAAAGCATTTGATAACAATTCACTGCAAATCCCAGTCAGTCTGAGGCTTAAATGTAATTTTTTGTGCAAAATATTATCTGTTTAAATTCATTTTTGGTATAAACCCATCCATTTTTGTATCATTTCTATACTACAAGTCTGTGACTGTAGGAGAATTGGGCCTCTTGTCTGCTTCAAGGATAATATTTTATGCAATTGTATCATTTGAATGGAGCCAGTAAATAAAATAATTTGCTATCACTTCAGTGTGTCAGACTTCCAATACATTCATCCAAAAATTTCAAATCTTTTAGAATCTTGCACCACCCATCAACGTGTCAATGTTTCCAATTTTAGCGTCTGCCAGCTTTGATTGTTGGCGCTCTCCCATCATGGTCATTTCTACTATACTCATAATTTGGTCCTCCAGAGTAAGGGGTTAGAGAATGTCTAAAAATATCATGAAGGATGTCATTAATTTCAGTCACTTCCCTGGAAATGCAGACACCGCACATTCTGTTCAGACGTTTGTCCACCTCAGACCATTCAGCTTTTCCACAGTTGCTTCCCTTACCCCCGAGCAATGTGGTGCTCCTACTCTGGAGCGCAGGGAGGCTGATGTGGATGTCCCAGAGCCCTTCACACACTTTCTGCTCTCTAATATCAAAAGCTAAATACTAGTAAGATAATTCTGTCATTGCCTGGTAGTGACTGAGAAAATTATTTCCTTAGTGTTTTGGTTCGTCGTCTACTTTCTGCCTACTCTGTATCTATAAATAGGTTTAGTGTCATTTGAGCAGCGAACTACAGCTTCATGCTCAAGGTTTATTTCTGCTCCTCTAATCAACTGGTAATGGACTATGTTGTAACATTCCTCTGTATCAAAAGAAGTAGTCAGCATTTACTTTTGCTCCAGAGCCTGGAGACATCTAACTGCTTCAGAAAAGAAATAACAATCCCATTGCCAGAGAACATATAATTTGCCATCCCCAGATTAAAGGATATGTATTAGCACAGAGTAGGTGAGCAACAGAAAATAGAGAGAATGGTTAAACATTAAAAGATAACAAAACCAGCAATGGGATAATGTGTTTTCTGAGCAAGGCCATGATCCAATGTCACTGAAGCTGTCTGGATGAGCAATTAGTCACGTTAATTTCTTACTGGTTTATTCAAAAAACACGTACTTCTGAATATTTGCCTGGACCATTAACATTATTTCTTGTGTGCTTACCAAGGAAGGCAATAACTCTCTGAAGAGTTTGGAAAGTGATAAAGGAGAAAAGGAGGTAGCTTAGTCCAAAATGAATTTTCCAAATGAGAAGGATGGCATGAGGAAGAGTGGAGTTGCTTACAAATGAAGCAAAGAACTGTGTCAAGGACACTCGTTGATGCCACTTGCTGAGTACCCTGTGCAAGATCACTAGAATGAGCTTTAATAGTATCTGGGATTTCTTCATATTGTTTTCTCCTTATTCACAGAAGTTTACTTGATTTAATTTTTTAAAATCTTTTCAGTTCGACAGACTGTGTCCTCCTGCAGTCAGATTGTTTGAGGTCGGAATTGTTCCTGCGTAACGCTGTGCTATCTCTGTAGATGATTGACAGCGGGCAAGACTGCATAGCCTTGGCAGAAGGGCCAGGGCAGCGCTGCTGCTTTATCCGTAGGAACACGACTCCTTCATTTCCTCATGCTGAGAAAAGGTTGGGAATAACGATCCAGCCCCTACTCAGCAAGGCCTCAGTCCTCTCACAACCTCTCTAATCTGCAACATATTTAAAGATCAGACCACCTTCAAAGAATCACTTGACTTTATCTCTCCTAGTGTCTGTTCACACTGTCCTGGCCAAACTATTTTACTGCATTTTATCTGCAAACTCACGGTGACTCATGCTGAATGCGGACACCCCCTCCTACTGCCGATCATCTGTCATTTTTCTGGTTCAGCTCTGTTTCTGTTGCTATTACTGTAATTGCAATGGCATTTGCTGTAGTTAAAGATGAAATACAGCTTCCCACAGTAACCTTCAGTTCTCATAATTTCCTATGTATGTTTTCTTGAGGATTTCTAGGTCTGGCAGTAAGTCCTCTGCCAATGCTATTCAAGATGAATGTCTGTGGTTTGATAACTGAAAAAAGGATAACCTGTGGTATTGTTGTTTTCGTCTGAGAATGTTCAAAAACAGGTCCTGAAAGGAGGCTACTTAATAATTTGCAATTTCTAAATGTTTAGTGTTGTGAGTTTTTCTCAGGTGTTTGATCATTCTTCGCTAGTCGTTTTTCTCCCGCAGCATAACTTACAGACTGATTTACTAAAGATTTATTTGGCACAAGCTGCTTATCTCCATATCAAAGAACTTACAGGTTATTTAGCCGTGGCCTGTGTGGGGAGAACTGATGCTTCCAGCGAGGCTGCTTGCAAATTCCTCAGTGGGAAAAGCCACCTGCATGAGAAGGTTGTAGCAAAGCCTCAGGAGCAAGAGACATCCCAAGTGCCCAGTCGCACCAGTGTGAATTGGTCTCTTGCTGTCCAGAGGACTAAACACTTCTAAGTTAGTATTATGTACCTAGAGAACAGCAAGAAGTATCTATTCAATAGGGAAAAAATACCCATAGTGCTGAAAATAAAGAGTTTGCCAGACTTGTAACATCAAGGTGGAAGACCCTACGTGATATCTTACTAATACTGGAAGGGGAGTGAGTGTAGTTTGAGTTTGCAGATACAAATTTTGTAAAGTCTCCCTGAGGACAGGATAATGAGACAGGCAGCCCTTGGACAGACAACCTTCCTGATTAGGATTTATTTAAAATCCGGCGACTAAGAACTGCATTTCTTATGTTCACAAGACAGAAACATTGATGTGGCATTTACTGTTTGTCAGTAAGAAATTAAGTTGAACCAAGGCCAAGATTCATTAAAGCATGTAAAACCTTGCTTAACTCTATCCTTAAGCACCAAAGCTTTTCAGAGCATGCCTTCTTTAGCCCCACACTAAGTCCGACTGCCCTCAGCTTCACACAGGCATAACACTTTTGTTGACTCTTTTTGAAAAGTTATGCCAAAGTATACATAGTCCAGAGCAATTCAGAGGAAAGATACTTTTAAAATAGCATTGATAAGCTTCCCCACTGTCTTTCTACACAGTCCTAGTATCTGAATCTGCCTTTCAACAGGTAAGTAATGTCTTGACATTATTTTTTCATCGCAAATCTTATTCACAACAACAAATTAAGCCAAAAGGAAATGAAATGAAGGTTATTTAGCTGTTTCAAATAAGAATTCACATGTCATACTGAAGTGTGCGAACCTTGCCAAGAGGTGTCAAGCTCCATCTACTGGCTATTAAAAAGAACTTGTACCTCAGCATGCTGAGTTTTGGGTCTAGCTACATAAAGCAAAGAGGTTCATTGTCGTTGTAGAATTTCAGTCCAGTTCCATTGTGCTATATGTTAATCCATATTATTTAAATATTAGCTGTGTTTTCAAACTGTTGTATGTCATTTGCTGAGATATGTGAGCATAGGAGAAAAGACTTTCATAACTCCTGCATGAGGTGTTAGGCTGGGCATAAATAACAATTCCCGTACAGATAAACCAGAAAATATTCCAGCGATCTGTTTCTTGTGGTACTCAAATCACAAAGACAGATTTCCACATGGCTTTGACCTGCCTAGTTCATACTGAATTCAGTCATTGAAAACACACTTTAGTGGTATCAACGGTATCGAGGGAGGGCCAAAATGTACGTAAACCTGCAAATGCTTTCCTAAACAACTAAATAGGGAGAGGACATCTCCTTTTAACTGTCAGAACATGAGGGAGCAGGGCACAACAGCAGCAGCTGAGGAAATGTTGCCTGCATAAATAGAGACAGTCTCATGCTTTGTCCAAGCAGACAAAGGAAATTTGTTTTCCACTGGAATTTGTTGTCTGAAATGCATGAGTTCTGTCTGCCTTTTCATATACACTCTGCCTGCTTTCAAATATAAAATCTCAGGCACTGGAAATAAATGCAATGATCATTTTGAAGAAAGGCACAGGCTACTTGTACCTGTGTTTTTCAAGTCAGGTGGGACTTCTGATAAATTAAAGATAACACTATATACATCAGGCTAAAGTCACACTGACTGAATGGGCATCATTTCAATCATGTGTATTTATGATAAAATAAAATCAGTCAACTGAAAAAGAAAAGCAAGGCTCATGTAATAGGTGTCATGAAAATTCAAATTACCTTCAAGACACTGAAGATATACAAGGCTTGAAGAAGCATATTTCTCCCTGAACAATGTACAATAAATATCATAGGTTTTCAATCTCATTGAGCTAAAAAAAGAAAAAGAGGGAGAGAGCAGGAACAGCCCTGCCAGGAATCTGGTGCTCAGAAAATTCAACAATCAGAAAAGGCCATGATTAGTGTTAATAGAACATAACATCCCATCCGTTTCATGTTTATTTACATTTGAGGGAACATTCTTGCCTTAAATTGCATCCTGTTTCAAAAAAAGCTGCTATGCTGAAGTCTTACATTTACCAAGATTAAAAAAGTAGGTCGACAAAGTCCCGTTAATCTGCATCATGTGTCAGCTGAGTGGATGTGCAAGCTCCAGTTGCTACTGGGACTTCCTCCCTGCTCATCTGTCCTAGATGCTGCCTTGTTCCCTTTCTGTTAGAGCACTTTGTGAATCTCATCGAGCACGAAGCTGGAAATCCAAATCCCTTCCCCATTTTCCTGGGGTTTGCACTGTTGACCATCATCTTCATCCTCCAATCTTCTCCCCCTTAGCTTTTATGATTCTGCCCTCTCCTGGCTGGTCTCCCTCCTTGTTAAAAGTTTCCTCCTTCCTGATGCAAGAATCAAGGGGAATCTCACAAAGATCAACTCTTGACCCATCTTTCCCCTCTCTATATTTATGTATCTAAATATGTGTAGTTATTAGAAAAACATCTAAGTCATCACCCCTGAAAAATGCTGGTGACTACAAGTAATGCATCCGCTGTTTTTCAACCAGCTTTATTCTCCGGGGAATCCCATTCCAAAGCATGGGGTCATCCACAATATCTTCCCTATTTTCTTATCGCAATCTTAGGAACAACAGCAATGTCATTTCTGTCACTGAGGACAACACTCTGAGCATTATTTTTGTCTTTGACCTTTTCATGGTCTCTAAAAGCCCCGTACTGATGCAGCTCAGAAACCAAAAACCTTTAACTGAGAAAGTTATATCTGGAACCTCTTCACCTTAAAGTCCCAGTCTAACCAGCCCAAAAAGTTACGTCCAGAGGGCAAGCTAGGTCCTTGGTAGCTGAACTTCCCAGGGCAGATTCTTCGCTTTGACACCTTTCTGAAGTGCGATGAATCATCTATGTGTCTTTTGAAATCTCACAGTCATTTCAAATGTCAATCCTTTGCTGAAGTTTTCAGATTTGAAAATGGCTTTACTTTGGTTTTTTTAAAGTAATAAAATATTAGCAGTCAAAACAATGGTCAAAATAATTGTCAGCCTGTTTCAGTGCTGAAGGATGTGTTTCCCATAAAGGCAAACTTTATTAGTAGCTTTATAACACTGTCAATGGGAAAATTAATAAAACTACTGACTGAAAATACTTTGAAAACATAATCAGATTATTTTTTTTTTTGTTATATTTCTGTTTATCTTTTGTTTTAGACACTTATTTCAACAACAACTCAGTAATGATTAAACCTATTTTGGCCAGCTCTGCTCTTGGCAGATGCTATCCTATCACCCTTTATCTGTTCCAAAATCCTTGGCAAAGTCATAAGCCTGGACTTGCTCATGTCACTCCCTTTATATCCTTACTTTTCCTCCTCATTCAGTCTAGCTCAAAATCTCTGTCTTTGAAGTGACACTGGAGCTTGTTGCTGAGCCTACCAACTTTCCAACTTTTCTCAGACTAGCTTTGGAGCTGTGTTTTCCAGAGATGTCCTTGAATGTCATAAGTGGAATTGTTCCGTTCATTTTTTCCTTTCCATTTTTACACAACTGTTCCTTACTCTTCAGAGGAGATTTCTACAGATATCCCCCCCTCCAGGACCATCCTAGGCCATAAAACATTTAAGACAAAACTTGAACTGTGATTAGGCTTTTTACATAACTTTGTTATTTGACAGATGTATTCCCCAGTCTGCTCATTGACATTTTCTCTTTTGTTTCATCTTGTCTTTTTTTTTTCTTTATTTACATAGCACACATAGACAATACTATCCCTACACTAATGGTGTTTCGGGCAGGATTAAAATAATGTGGTAAAAACAAATGTTCACCAAAATTTAATATTGGTAGTCTTGTTTCTATGAAGAACTCCATCCTAAATGATGTTCCTACCTATACAAAGCAGCCCTGAAGTCAATACTCTGAGATTACTGCAAGAAGGGACTCCACCCTGGAATAAGACTCTTTTTTGTCAGCAGATTAATAACTAACTTAGAATAAAACCTAACTTTTAACTGAGTTGCCTTATCTCCTGACTCCAGATCTTGAAAGAGCACGATGAAAGGATGGAGTAAATAAGTGAAATGGATTTCTACAGAAATCAAATTCTGGATATCTACATTTAGCCAACAGAGTAAGCTGTTGTTATTAGAGACCATGAAAGAGGGAAACCTCTCCTGCAAGTCAAGTGGGAAATACAATGACTTAAAATAAAATGTCTGTCTCAAGCTACACATTTTTCCTTTCCCAGGTCTTTAATTCACACTTCAGGTTTCTCTTTTAGATATATCAAGGTTTTCATATGTATGAAAGGTTTACCTGTTGCAGCCTCTGACTGCCTTAATCACCCTGGAAGACAAGTAAGCACGTATTCAGCTGTAGATATGGAGGTAATCTCATTCAAGAAAATGGAACTTACCAACTGGGACTCTTTAGTTTAATACTGAGATCCTTAAATAGCCAGAATGTGAAATAAACTAAATAAAAGGAACATATTTCGGTAGTTTCATAATATTGAAACAGTATTCCAGTCATTTTTCTCAGAGTGCTCACTGGGAAATATTGATAATTCCAATCACATAATTTGTCTTTGCTAAGACCAAAATTCTCCTTTAGTATTTCCTGGAGCAGCCTCAGGCACTGGTAACTTAAGAAGAGAGCTCATAAGTCAAATATGGGGAGCAAGAGTGTGTTAGTATCCAAACAAATTTATGCTCTTTATTTTGTCTTGCCAACTTGTCACGAGCAGACATTTTTCTTCAGAGCGATCTGGATGAGATAGAGGCAAAAATATTTGGAGAATCTGGGCCTAAAGTCATCTGATAAGGAAGCAGACCCTCTGCCTCCAGAAGACTTGGGGCAACTTCTCATTATTTCTGAAGTGGAAGATGACATATAACTGGGGAAAACTCACTCCTCTCCTGCCACTCAAAGCGCAGCAGAGTAGTACAGAATCGCAGTACTGTGCTGTCACAACTCCCATCTGCACAAGTGGGCATCAAGCCTGCATATGGGCTTCAAGAATATTTTGATGAACCCTGACAGCTCATCAAAATAAGTACAGGGTGATGAGAGAAAAATGCAAGAATAGTCAAAACACTTTATTCTTCTTAATTCGGTATCTGTTTGTTCCCGTTGTCCTTCTTTTGCTTGAAAAACTAGGATTTTAACAGCTTTACTTAAAACAGTAACACATAACAGGGTATACTACAGAGAGGTTTTCATGTATATTTTACCATACACGTTGCTGAACTAGTTGGTGATGCATATTTTAAATCAACAGAGTGTTCTGCTGGGTCTATTTCAATGTGCATAACTTCTACTCTGCAGTTGCCTCAACAGTTTTCTCTTTTGCCCTAACATCTTTCCCTTCCCATCACCATCCTGAGCAGTGCTACAAAGCTCTCTCCGTCCTACTGCTTCAACCTAGCTCTCCTCTCTTCGAACTATTCCATGTCTTTTCTATACCAAACAAAAAAGACTTGTTGTCTTCAACTTGAAACCCTTTCGGAATCCCACCTTTCTGATCCCTGTTCCCTTTTGAAACACGAGGCAACATCATGGACATTTTGAGACTCAAATCTCCTTTTCTTCTGAACCAGAATGAAGTAGAATATGTCTGTGCATTCTCACTCTTCATCTTTTTCGCACTCTCTGACCAAACTTTCCCTGGGAAATTTCACTAGATTTTTTTTTTAATTCTGATATGAAATGTTTGACTCCAGTTAAGAAAACATACTTTGATGGAAATGCATTTGGCTGAAACTGTTCCAAAGCATCAGCTCTAATCACCTCTGACTTCTAATGAACCCACGATATCAGCTCCCGCTGCAAACTTGCTACATTTTCAAAATTTAGTCTGTCTTGCTTCCTCCCGTGGTGTCCTTAAAACTCTTACAAAGCTACTTCATTCTCCTTCTTCTAATCTTTCTCTTGAAATGAGGGATGCTTACAAAAAAACTGGATTCTTCCTCTTTGACTCCACTGCCTCCTACTCCAAACAGCTTTATTTCTTTGTTTTCCTCCTTCTTGGACTGTCTTCCTCCTGGTTGCCACGGACAGGCATAGGCTGAATGCTGAGATGAATGGGCCACCTTTTTAGTCTGTGCTTTTATTGCCCTTATTATGACAGATTTCTCATTCTAGTCTCTATAGTATCATGACCATAGTCACAATCATATTTATAAAATACTTTAACCTAAAGGGCAGTCAGGTTATGAATGATGCTATACAAAGAAATTAATAATTCTGAAGAAAGTAAGGCAGCAAAACAAAATAAACTTGTAGGTTAACTTTTTGGAAAACAGCTGTGAGTGAAGCAGAAACTTGATTTTCACCAGAAACTTTCTCTAGGATAAATTTCTCAGGACTAAGATGAAATTTCTGATTAAAAAGACAGGAGCCTATTTGGTCAGAATACTGGTGGTAGGTTTGTATTTGTAGCATTCAATTTCAGTTCCCTACTTGGCCTAATTTGGAGAAGCAAGTGCACTGGATGCTGGGCTTGAGTTGTTCCGGGTTTCTTTCTTTGTTGATACCTTAAAAATATTTCTTTGGGATCTGGTTTCATTCTAGGGCAAACCCAAATCTTATCATGAAGCTGCAAAATCTTTCAAAGAATGAGAAACAGGATTGTTTTCATGCACATTCAAGTGCAAGTATCAGAATATGGTTTTGCAGGGCACATTATTCTGAGCTGACTCAGAGCTCCAAACACAAATATTCTGTAGCTGGTCAAACCTTGACCAGCTGTTCCCTGGAGCCCTACTGTGTAGCCCTGTTATAGTCGTGATTGTTAGTAAGGCACATATTGGTAATCCGGGATTGTATCCCATTGATTTTCTGTTCTCAGCACAGAACTGACATTTTACACCCCCCCTACAATTACAATGTGAAGTGACACGTGTATGTTGTAGTAGATAATACAATGAACTGCAGAAACATTTCATTATTTCTAACGTGAATGCAAAATCGTGTCACTCTTATCTGCAAAATGTCCTTTGTGTACTCATAGAAAATTAACTTGCTAATCTATAACACTAATTGGATGCATATATTACTGTGTTTGCACACAGATGCATGCAGGATTTAAAACCTAGGCCAAAGACAACACGAACATAAAGTCATTCCTATCGCACTTCATGTTTAAATTCTGTGAGCCCTTCCAGCTTCAGTCCTCTGAAAATTCCAGTGTATTTTCTGTGCCTGTCCAGCCCCAATTTCTTATTAATCAGTGGTGGATGAAAAAAAGAAGTCCTGAGTTGCATCCTTTTTTGTGTCATTTTTTTACTTTTTTTTGGCCAATTTAGGAAATGAACGTTTATGTTGAAGTGTTGGTTTGAACAACAGACGAAAACATTCAAGTAAATTGTTTCTTCATTTCAGATAAGAAAGCTTTCTCATTTCAGTTCTAGCTAAAGATTAAGTCAGTTTTGAACGGATGGCATTTTTATGAGATAAATATTATCTTTCTCTAAGAGACATTCATAAAAATGTAGAAAAAGAGATGATAAAGGAATAGACTCACTTTCTAATGATTTGAAAACTGGAAACTTGTTAGAAAACAGTTATTGTGGTAACAATCTTTCCAGCCGCTGCAATACCTGTTTTAGTTTATTTAAACTTTAGTAAGAGTCTGTCAAAATGCTTCTCCATAAACTCTTTTGTTTTCTGTTCACAGCAGATGGATGTAAGTACAATCATTACTGCCCACACAAAAATTACTGTCTGCAGAAAACGTCGTCACTATGAATTCAGTCATTAGCAATAGCATTATTCTTGGTACCCAGATTCTTCCTGCTGTCACCAGATGGCAGCCTCGACATATTTCAGCGAAATGTGGGTTTCTTTTGTAGAGTTGATGTTGGCCTTCGTGAACGTTTTCCTTTCAAGGTGATTTCTTTGCTCTCCACACCCTTTCTGACTGTACCTCCATCTCAATGGAGGAGGACTGCAGTGGTCTGCAGTCATTTCTAGCTGAACCCCAATTCAATTTGTTGTGCCATCTGCAATGCTTTAAACTCACATCTCTACTTCGTCTCTAAAAGCACTGATGGCTAAGTCATAAACCGGGGTGATTCAGTGTGTTTCTCTGGTCTAAGTGAAGGCCAAGAATGAAGACATTATTAGATAAATGCTGAAGAGCTTACTCTATGGCCTTTTGTCTGTACTGATACGCAGAGAAGTTTGTGTGCTGTGGTTGCAGCTGTGCGTGCCCGTGGGCGCAAAGGAACCATGTTGTTGGAGCATGACTGCGCTGCACGCTGAGCTGCATTTTCCTGCCCTCCCCTCTGCCTCTCCTGCCCAAAAGCAGTAGCCCAAATTCCCTTTACCTGATGGTATTGTTCTCTGTTGCCTGGCATTTGATGAGGGAAAAGCAGCCACAGGGCATCGACCTTCCTATTAAGATGTACATAAGCTACAAAATGACACTGGGAAATCAGAGAGTTTGTTGGTGATTCAGAGCTGAGGAGTGACAGTTCAGTGAAAGGAAACGCATGATGTGCTCAGAAATAAGAAAGATTTCACTCTGCAGGTGTTGTTATAACCTATCTAGTAAATAAAGGATAAGAAAAAAAAAAAAGAAAAAAACCAAACAAATCCTGCTGTGGAGAAAAGGGAACAGTTGGAAATAAAAAAAAAAAAAATCATACATGAGTCAAGATTTTCTTCCAAGCAGCATGGACAAAGATGATTAGTGAATACTGCGCCAGAGCTGAGGTCACCCTGGGGCTGGAACAGCTCAACTTTTCATTTTGGGAATGTGAGCAGCCGCCCCGGGAGCAGAGGAAGCATAGCAGGGGGCAACAGCCCTCCCACGGCTGCCTTTGAGGCACTGGGGGGGGCAACTGAGGGCTGCACCAAGGATGGCCATTGAGTGCCACGTAGTCATGGAGTTTAATATATGTACGCTGCAACATGACTAAAGCATCATAAGTAAATAATACTCAGATATACAAAAACTATGAGACTGCATTCTTAGCTGTCTTCTGCCCAAGTTTTCCCCGGTTTTAGATGAAAATGCCAATATATCCAAAACGAAATACTGTTAAGCGTTTACTTAATGGCTTGTTCTACAAAAGAGCTGGGTATTCATTAGCATTCTTGTAGTCAGTGAAAAAAATTAAAAAATTATTTGCTTAAAAATTCAGTTTAATCCATGGGTTAAACTGTTGGAGAATTTATCCTGACTTTGAATCGAAGTAAAGAAAACATTAGATATAGCAGCAGTTACCATTCTCTACTACCGCACCACCACAGCCATGTCACTTCTGAAAAAAGAAAGGTAGGTCTGAAATGAAATTAGGGACTCAAATATCTATGAACTTTCTAGGAGAATCAAGAATCTGAATCCAAATTTTGGAGCTAGTTTCATAACACCGGGCCAAATCCTTGTCAGGATTTGACTCCCTTGTCAGGAGTATACTTAAACTTTGGTGTTTTCTGGCACCATAAACCATGGTCTGAATTTGGTGCTTGAGCCATCTTTCATTTACTGTTATCAGATATTTCCAGGAGGAGATTTCCCCCACCCCAAGCCCCCTTGCCTTTGGATTAGAAGACAGAAGCTCACAGAGAATGCCATGTTGCACAAAAGTGTAAGGTGAGAAATACTAGTAAAGCCCTCACTAAGCAGTCGCCTTTGTTAAAACACCTTCAGCTCATGAACACCCAGGATGTACCTGCAGGATCTCTGTTTTAAAACTTCTCATCCTGAAGACCTTCATGTAGCCAAGCAAAGTTTTTCTAGTCCTGAAATTCATGCACAAATCAATTTCAACTGCAACTCAGTTTTACTTTAAAGATACCAAATCAACTCTTGCAGTACTTGGACCCCAGTTCTGGAGAATATATCTGAATTAACATCTTCTGAGCTAGAGATTATTCCTAGATACTTAGGGGTGATGCATTTGTGATAGCCAATTGTAAGATCTGAAACCTGTAATGAGCTCCAGATACTCACACAGATGGTACTCCAGGAATATTGTCTTAATTTTCTTTCTCATTTCCTTCCCTTTTAATAAGATGTTCCTATAATTAAACTAGCCTAAGGCTTGATTCAGCGGGTAATAACTCATGCTAAGGTTCAGTGAGAGCCTGAAGCTAAATATGCTTAGATATGAATGATACACAGTTATTTTCCCCCTGCTGTTTTTACCCTACTGTTTTTACAGCCACATCCCTTGGCTTGTTTGAAATGGGTAAGTGAACACAGAACTTGTGAAGCCAACAACATTGTCTTCTGCCAAGGAAAGTACTTTCCCTGCCTCCGCACTGCCCATCTCTGCAAGCCTGAGGTCAGATCACACCATGCCCTGGCCAGAAAGGCCTTCATGGCAGTGAAGGTCCCCATCGGAGCCTGCACAGCACCTGAAGGTGCTGCTGTGTCCAGAAGGGAGTGTACATCCTTTAAGGATGTACACTCACAGCTAACTGTAAGTGTGTGCATAGCACATTCATGTGCTTAAAGTAATACACATGCACACACAGTTGCAAGGATGGGGCCCTAATTGGAGTTTGCAGCCAGCTGTCCACAATTAATGAAAAGGGCTCATTAGTTGGCGTGGAAACCAGCTCTGTGTATAAGCCAACTGAGGAAAAGGCAGAACTCTTCCTGCTGAAATCATAGGGAGGGAAAAAGGTTTTCAAAGGTTTTTCCCCGTGTTTTGTCAGATCCAAAAATCAGGAATGTACATAGCCCAGAGTGTTCACCAGGGGAATTGCTTTAAATTACTGCCCTCTTCCTCTGCAAAAAAATTCTTAAAATCCTTTGGCTCCATGTTTCTAGCTAACACCCTAGTGGTATTCTGAAGTCTGTTTATGAAATCCTCAGGTAACCCTGAAACCTGTCTTATCACCCAGGCACCCCAGCAAAGGAACAAACAGCAAGTCAGACATTGAACAAAACTGCCAAACTGCAATCATTATGTGATGAAAAGAATGTAGCAACGAAAATCGAGCTGATATCTTAGAAGCCTATGACTGGAGATGAAGTTATGGATGTTGTTTAGTGTTTTTTATTGCTCAGGACTTTATATTCTTAAATCATTATGCAGTTGTTGATACTGGAACATGTTTATTCTCGGTTGATCCATGCATAACTGAGGTCAACCCATGGCGTTTATAAAAATGCCTTGTTTAGTCTTGGGCTTTATCCCACCATAAAAGTGAGCAATTAATAAATAAAAGAAGAAAACTGGCCACACAAAGGCTTCCAAAATCAAAATGCTGGATGTTTTTCTCTGGTTTGAATACCAGGGCTTCAGAGGCTTACAAGTTCTTTTAAAGCTTAAACTAGAAGAAGCACATGTGTGCTTGTACACTGGGAATCGACTGAGCCTGCCCACTTGAGCCTAGGATTAAGCGTGCGGATTGATCCCGACCCTCTGTCATCGGTACCCAGAGCTCAGCTCCAACTGGGCCTGCCACACACAGCAGTTGTGGGTTCATGCCACCACTTCTAAAGATAGCAAAGTACAGCCAAGGAGTCTTTGCTCTTGTTTCAAGCTCATTAGATGAGTGATGACAGGTTATAGTAGTGGTCCCTTGTGGCCAGACAACAAGCAAGGCCCCCAACTGCTGCTGTCCACTACAATTGCAGTTGAATTTAGCCAGCTGTTGTAACAACCAGTGCCACGTAAGAACCAGACCTCCCTGCGCTCTGCTTTAACGAGCTTTGCGCATTTTATGCAAGTTCCCCTGAAAGATGCCGCTCAACCATGAGGCTTTGTGCTACTGCTGAGGCATATGGCTGTATCACTTCTTACGTTGGCTTTCAGGTTGGCAGAAACACCTTCCTCTGGGTTGCTTCCTGTCTTTTACTCTGCTGAGTCTAAACTACACTGAATATTTGCAGGAAAAGAGAAAACAGGCAGCTCTCCTCACCCCCCTGTTTCTCTCTGTACCGACTGATCAAGTTTATGCTCTTTATTTTAAGAAGGGGGTAGAGGGAAATACCAACAGGGGGATTTTGTTTTCATGGCCTTCTTCATATATAACAAAGATTTAATGTCAATGTGCATCCTGAGTTCATTTTTGCAAAGCGAGCTGTGGATTTTTTTCTTTGTTGGGAATAACCGAAAATATTTTTTCTCTTTAACCCTGTGGGGAAAATAAGCAGAGTCTAAATATTTGTAAGAAATGTGCCCCCAACCCCCTAATTCTGGTTAAAACTGTTTTCCCTGTTTATTTTCTTTGCAACTAGTTTTACTAGACATAACCTAAAGAAGACCTAAAGACACTCATTCTCTCTCCCTCTTTTTGAGCATTCAAACCCATGAGATGAGTACTCATCCAAGGAAGAGTGTTTTCTAGTTAGAAGTTTAATGTTGGTGTCTTTTAAGTAGCAAAACCATTATATTGTAACCTCAGCCAAATCTCTAATACGATCTTCATGTATTCGTCTGGTGTCATTGGCTGTAATCTGATCTAGGCTCAAAACTAAGTTAAATTCACAGCAAATCCAGTTTTACAGTTCTTCCCTACACTCATACTATTTTCTGAATTACTGGAAGATACCTAATTTCATGAGTCAAAACTCACTAGTTTGGGGAAGCACTGCAGTAGCCCTAGTGTTCTGATGTTCTGAATGATCATCTTCACAGCAGATTTCTGAAGGGTATTGGCACACATAATTGATTGGGTTGCATTATAAAGTGTTCAAGAGGAGGAAAACCTTATAAACTTTGTTATATGCCAATGTGCCAATAAAGTTATGACCTTTGTTTCTGTTCAACTTGCCAGTGGTAGGTATAAATACACATCTACCATCCAGTAACCAGTCCTAGATTCCAAATTGCTGTTAGCAGTTAAAACTAGAAAAAGACTTCTTAACTGATTGCCAGTGTGCAAAAACTTCTCAGAATATATGGGAAAGATTTTGTTTCTGTTCTGTGGGTGTGTTAATTCATTTTTCTAAATATCTTCTGGTAAAATATCACACATTATTTGATGCAGATGAAGGTGAGGCAGACAGCCAGGCAAGGGGCACAGTTAGAGAACATGATGAGGCCTTTGTGGTTCTTGAAGTCATGTTTTGAAATAAATTGCCATAATAACAATGCTGTATTGAGATATTACAACTGTTTTCTTATTTCAGTCACTTGCTTTGAGCTCTCAGAGAGACAAGGATCTTCCTTCTTTCCAGAGATATTATGGTGCACGAAATACCAAGAATCACTGAACAAAGTACTGATCTAAATCCAAACAGAAAAGAGTCTTTTTATTAAAAACTCCGTCATAATTGTGTGCAGCAGTGAGAGATTTGGGCTCTTAATGCCTCTGAGTTAATACATTCCGAGTAATGTGACACTTTGTCACATTACTAGTTATTACTAATTTTGTCCTCATTATGAAAGTACTTTTATCTTTCAATGGAAAGCTATTCAGTGATAATTTTAAGCCTTGATTTAGTTTTCATGGTTTTCTCAACCACTCTCCCTTCTAGTGAGGAAGCCCTGATGTCTTGGTTGTCCTTATTTAGCGTGAATATTAAAACATGCCACCTTGGCACATACTGGATTTTCTGTATTCGTAGTACACACTAGGGAATGAATTCTGACTCTAGGGAAGTTAACAGCAACTTCTCTGCTTTAGGAGAGTCGGGATTTGCTCTAGTTGCTTTGTGCTTTTATTATGCCTCGTATCTTGATGCAGACTCAACAAGGTGCTTTATATTGAGTCTGTAATTCATATTGCATTAAAAAAAAATGAATTTAACTTTAATCCTAGTTTTAATCCTAATGGAAAGCAATAACTTTTTATGAACAATTCATTACTGTGCTATTAAGTAGGTTAAACCACACCGCCTCTAGCATTTGCAGTAAATATTTGCTTTTGGAGTATCTGAGAACTCCACAAGTTTCTGACTCTTATTTGAGATCTGAAAGATTTAAACAGAAGTATTCTTCCTCCCTTTTTATTTTGTTACATGACCCGATTTTCCCTACTTTTAATTCATCCAATATGCAAAAAGATTATCCACTTTAAAACTCTGTAGTATAACATTTTCCCAGCAGTGCTCACTGAGGCCTTACTTAACTACATCACTATTCAAAGTCTGACGCAAATTCCTCATGCATTTTTATGGTGCTTGTCACTACAATAGCTAAGTGCAACACAAACATGAATACGCATATATTCACGACACCTTTGCAAGGTGATGAAGTAGTATTGTACTATCAGTTTACAGCTTACTACTGAGACAGAGAGGTCAATGTAAATAATATTCACTGAAGATAAGTACTCAGTTTGAGACCCTTAAGATTTGATTTTTTAGAATATAACTATCATGTAACACATACACTTTAAAGTGAAGTGCTGGTTATCTTTAGTCAGGTCCGCAAGTGCTCTGTTTTTCCACAGAACTTAGTATCTCAAGTCAGGTACCAGATCATGAGAAATTCAAGTTTTAGCACTACATGAGAAAGATCAGATCAAAATAGCCAGCCTGCCCTTGGAATACCAGGGCAGTGCCAGGTAAGGAACATTCTGTTTCACCGAGGGGCATCATGGCACAAAGAGCTGCTGCCTAAATAGACAACACAGACAGGGATAGAAGGAGGAAAGCATTATTTCCATTTTGTCAGGGATTAGAACAAAATCATAGGTAAATACGGGAATTTTTTCAAAAACACATACAATGTGTCGCTTTCCACTTAGCACTCAGGAAATCTGTGTGAAATAGAGGTACAAAAGACAAAGATCAAAATGGCCTGAGTACAGGGTATAAGCACGTGCTTGCTTTGAAAAACAGCTGGAGTGGAGATGCTATCACTTTGTAGGTGCACACAAATGCTAAGCTATTTTTTGGCAGCTATACTCCCTACAAACTATGCAAGAAGAACAAACAGTCTCGTATCAAAAATACTGTTTGATTTATTTTGAAAAAAAATTGAAAACTTAAACTGAGCTGCAGGGCTGTGACCTACAGTTTATGGAGCTGACAGTATGAGCATTTTTGGCTCCTGATGACAAATCCGGAAGGGAGGATCTAGACGCAAAGGCCAGTACTGAAGTCACAAGATCATTCTTCTCTCAAAGGAAAAAAGCCAGTATTAATACAGGTCTTTTATCTAGAGTCTTTAATAAAGAGATGAACTGCAGTCAGGAGCACAAGAGAGTTGTTCAGAAACACCAAGGAGATGATCCGTAGTAATTCCAAACTGTTTATCACCTTCATTCGCTAAAAACATGTTGCTTTAGCAGAAGAAAAGGAAGGAGAGGAGCAAATGTTGTGTCTGACATTGTTACTCATTTCCCTGGATTGCCCTGGTGCCCTGAATTAAACCCCCAAAACTAACAAGAAACTGTTTCCCAGAAAGCAGTCTCAGGCAAGCATGTTTTTTCAGAGTTATTTGCATTGGTGTTTATTTCGTGTGAGCTGATGAAAGTCCCAAGGGTTTACCTCTGACAAAAAGAGTGGGACAAATACACATGAGTGCCCAGCAGCTCAGCTCAGCTGTGGTGAGGCTGCCAAAGGAGATAATTCTGCCAAGTGAAATGGCTTCCAGGCTGTGCACTTGTGTGTCAAAATGACATTAGTGTATTTTGACATAAGTGCTGTTTTTTATCAGGGATAAGCTTCAAAGCCACAGAGACGGAGAGATGGGAAACTGGAGGTTGACAGAAAAAATAGAAGTTGACAGAAAAACATAAAGAGAATTTGTCAAAACAAACCCAGCACTCCAAGAGCCAGTGATACCTTCAAGGATGGAATTTAGAGCAAAAGATATTTTATTACTGTATGACCATGGTAGTTTAGGCATAGTAAATAAATTTTCTCTGCAAAATGCAATGGAATTTAAAAAGCCTTGTGTTTGCTCTAATGTCTGGAGCTGCCTGCCTGCTGCTAGCTGGTGAAAGAAGCTTAAACCACACAGAGAAGAGTATGGAGCTAGTTAAAAGACTGATATGCCTGTTCATACCTTTTTTGATATAAATTCTGGACAACTTAGATGCTCACCTACATAAAGTTTAACAAGGAACTCTACAAAGCAGGGAAGAATCTCAGCTTGAGGAATGGATACTTGGAGAGGTAAAATTATTTGCCAAAGTTTACAGGCCACTAATAATACCAAGACCTGAACCAGAAATCCCCAGTCCTAACCTGGAGCTGAATCCCATGGCTCAGTTCATCCTTGGCCAGCAGAAATATTGTGGATTTCTAATAGTGTGGCAGTACTCACAGGCCTCTGGGTACGAGACTTCCCCTGAAGAATCTCTCACTGATTAATTACAGGGTACTTGGGCAGCTGGATTTGTTACTTGGAAATACAGGAAGGGGAACATACAGCTTCATTTGCAGCAGTTATCACTGAGGTTTCCTACCTCTTTGGCTAACAACACAGAATTTCCATTAAATTACATGGGCCAAAACCTTGTTGAATGGGGTTAAAGGTTTCTAACTTCACATCAACAAAACTTCCTGCCTGAGTGATTGTTATGTCCAACAAGGTAGGTCATTTCCCTCCTGTGCGTTTTCCTCCTCTTATCTCTGGTGACTCCAAAAGCACATAGGATTCACAGAAGCTAAAACTAAAACAACAACCTACACATCCGGTCAATCAGGTCATCTCTGATCTTTCGGTCAGTCCCCTTTGACAACCACACAGTCAATAAAAATGCTCAGAGATGCCAGTAAGTTTTAATTCCCTTATCCCTTTCACAACCTTGAAGCCTGCAGAAGACAGAATGACAATTTTCAGCTCCTTAGCCAAATTTCAGCAATCAAAGAAGGGTGCTGCCAATTATAGGTGACATGGCTTCCTCTGACAGCTGTATATTAGCGTGACTGATGTCTACTCGTCTCTGCTAGAGTCCAGAGGCTTCTGCAGGGCACACATGAAGATCAAAGACTTCTATCTAAGTCGCCTACCTCAAAATATTTACTTGCTGTCATCTGGAGAGATAGAGAGAAGCCATGGCCTCAACATCTGACAACTCACTTGGGATGCTCACTACTGTGTCCCATTTGCCATTAGTGTCACCAGCGATATAAATAGGATATTGCAATGCCTACATAAGAGTAGTTTCCAGACAGAGATAGCAAGATCAAATTCAACCTGGATAAGGCAAAGGCAATACAGTCAGGGAGGAGGGATCACTAGGAAAACAGCCTTCCATTGAGGTACGTGTACAAAACACAAGACCTGAAGATCAATAGACTCAAAGACTTTTTTTGGTTCAGATAGGGCCTCCAATGCTTAAGCCCAGCTATATGTGCTTAGATTTGATTCTCAGGTGGTTGTTGTTGCTTAATGCCATACAGTCCATCATGATTAAGTCCTTTCAGCCACACACGGCCGAACAAAATACTTTGTTCAGCTTTAAGATATAAAAATATCTTTTTTAGCAATATAATTATACAACTGCAATATCATTGCTAAACTAAGCCGGGCATCCCTGAGGGAACAGATCAGCTCCACAGCACTTTAGGGCAACATTTTGAGACAAAAAAAAGAATATATTACAAATAAAACAGAATAATAAAAGAATATTTTAAAAATACATTATGAATAAACTGCCATCCCATGAGTGAAAGCTCTCTTTTAGAGAGCTGCTTGTCTTCTCTCTTTTAAAGTTGTCTTTAAGCATCTCATAAAAGGAGCTTTTACTGTATAGCACAAGGACAAGTAGAGCAGTGACAGCACAAACTAAGGGACAATTCCAAAACAGGGTTTGTTTACAGTTGTGTATGCTGCTGCAAAGATTTCCAGACAATTTCTGGTATTTGAAAAGTTTGCACCAGGTCCACAAAAGCATTTAGATATTTCACTCCCATTAAAATCCTGGAGGAAATCAACAGGAGTTCAGCGCTTGTTCCCAATCAGTGCATCTGAGCAGCAGTCCTCACAGTGAGGTTGGTAATGAACAGTGAAGACAGCTGCCATAACATCCAGATGTTTTTGAGAGAGGATGACAAATTTTAAGACCACTTGATTTGGTAATCCCTAATTTTATGCCTGAAACAGTAGTCTCAGTTTTATTTAAATGCCATTTTCTTAATCTCTTTTCTAGACTGCTCAGTACATGATCTGGCAGTCATTGAACATGAAATGAAAAACGGAAGTCAAACCCCTTAAACTACACCGCTGCCTGCAGTATTTTAATTTGACATATAAAATCAGACATCATAAACTGAATTAATCTTTTATACACCTCTACTGACCTTAATGAAACAGTCAAGGGTTAAACTTGACATTTTGGGTTCAGTCTGGATTTTTTACTGGTTCCTAACAGAGATTTTATGCTGCTCTTTCCCAGTCCCAGGAAAAGCAGTGATATTTCAGGATGTTTATTGGAAGGCATGTTGAATTCATATTCCTGTAGTTAATTCAGATTGTATAGCTGATTTTTTTAACTGCTCATGGAATGGAAATCAACCTGCCTGTGGCTCCCAGTACATTTTGCAGTGCTTTGATTTCTGGACTTTTGCCAAAGTGGGGTATTGTTCGGGTCCTTTGTCTTGCCATTAATGTTCTTACTGTTACGGTTTTGTCTGTTGGGTCAATGAGATTAGATTTCATTAGCACAGCAAACTGAAAAAAAAAATACAAGTTATTAGATAATCATTAAAGCACATCTGTTGCCTTTTTCAGAGTGCCAAAGTCTGAATTCCATTGAACTAGTGACATGGCACTTGACCAGCGCTTAGTTCAGCTATGGTCAATGAGCTGCAAAAGGATTAAAATATTAGCAGCTCGTTGATTCAACCTAATCCCTGGCAGTTTTGTTTAGATTGCAAAGAAAGGTGCCTAGAGCAAAAGAGAATGAAACAATTGCAGTAAGAAAATGCTGGCATTTTTGGGCCATTCCACAAATTGTGCTACACTGGTGCTCCACTTTGGTGTTACGCCAAGACATCAGTTCCTCATGTACTCTAAAGACACTTTCATATACTTCCACCCTGACTCTGTTCAAAAGTCCCTGAGAACTTCTCAGCCTGAATGTCCGGCTGTTAGAGAGTGGAAACAGGTATCCACTCCATCACCCGTACACCCAGGGTGAACAGCAATGGGCTATGAGTGAATATCATGTCTCAAATGTCAGCTGTTTTTGTCTTTTCAGAAAGTCTTCTGAGACATCCTGTGACAAATAGTTTAAATCATAGGCCTTTTTTAACATCTCTTTTTTGTTTATTTTTTAAAGAAAACATGTATATGTTATGTATATATCTTTGCAAAGTACTGGAAATCATGTTTTTACAGACAAAAACTAGGATTTCCAAAGAAGCTTTCACTGAAAGAATCACCCAGTTCCCATCAGATGTCACTTGTGATTTAAACTTAAAGTCGTATCATATAAGCACTGAACATGTGTAATCAGGCAGCTGCCTATGACTAATTCTACAGAATTATTTAAAAATTTAGAGGAAGAAAAGGAAAACCTTTGATCATAAAAAAAAAAAAAATCGCATATTAGGCTACACATTTAGGGGGATTTACTTTTTTTAAGTAATGATCTGGATTACTGAAATCACTGCTGCTTTGGTGTGACTGTCGTCACCTAATTTAAGACTTGAGATATTTTGTGATTTAGTATAGGATTCCTAATGTGCTTATTAAAGACTCAAGATTGTCAAGCTTTACACAAGGGTGAAAAGGAAATTCTCAGATGGTTTTCTGCCACCCCTGACCACAGCAAAAATCCACAGTCATACCATCTAACCAATGTAGACACTCATAGGTGCTAAGGACCCAATCCATAATCTGCTAAAGACATTCAGCATTTTCTTGAGCAGCTGAATGTATCTGTGTAAAAGGAAGCTGAGTACTGTTGGAAGATCATTTCACCTCCCATAACTGGGTTTGTCAGGTAAATGTTCTCTTTCTCTAGAAGGCTTTTTCCAAGTTGAAACTTAAAACTTCCTCTTTTAGCTTACATAGATGCATGAGGAACAAGATGGATTTCTCTTTCGTTCATGTTAGCTGGTATTCCTCAAAGTGTGTTTTTTAATCTAAGAAACACTTGCAAAACCAAACCAGACTGATGTTCTTTGGAAGCTTCACTACCTGGATTGGTTAAACTATTACTCTATGGAGTTTGGAATTTTTTTCTAGCTATTAGCTGCTACATTTCAAGGAAATTTGGAGAAATGGAAATTCTATTGCACTGGGTTTGATACTGATTTTACAAAATGTAAAGCACATATACCAAGGGGAGAGAGGGGTTAAGTGACATGTCAGGTTTAGCTAAACGTGGATGTACATTTACAAGTGATCATGTTCTTATTTTTAATCAAATCGTTGTCTCAGGTGTCCTTCTCTTCATGACTATTTCTAACATTACTGCTGCACTCCCATGTAACTATTACTGTTCTTGCACTCATTAATCCCAATAAATGGTTGCTCACACAGTTTCTCTGTATTATACTCCCAGAATACGCCCTCTCATGTATTACTCACCTGGGATATCAGTAATAAACAAGATAACTATGATAAGCCATCAAATCTGTAACAGGTGGTGAAAGGCAAAAGGGAGATAAACCCTACAATTAGAAGTTTATAATTGATGAATGGTTATTTCATCAATGATTTTGTTTTTAATAAATTTCCTTTCTTTCTATTACTGACTTATCTATTCGAATTACCCTTTTAATGAGCAGGAAATTAGCAATATGACTTTGTTACTTCTTAAAAGGGAAAAAAAGGCATGCCTAAGACAGCACAGTGACAGGGTAACTCATGTTCCAGCTAAAGCAATTAAGGAATAACAACCGTATAACTCTGAACTCCTTACCTACATAAAAGGTCATCTTTTGTTTACTTCTCTTAGAGTAGGTTCTACCTTGTTTCCCATATTGCAACATTCGTGGACAAGAAACGTGTCTATTATATGCATGTCTATAATGACACATGTGCAGCAACAGTGCTTAAAAGCTCACAAACTTCTGCTGCGCATCTTTAAGAGGTTTGTGCTCTTTGGCTGCAGTCTTACACTCAAAAAATAGCCATTGTTTAAATTTGATTGGTATAATATTTCCAGTTTATCTAATTGGTAGACTCATGCATGAGGCCCATGTTCCTCTTGTGTTATGACTTGGTTTTAGAAGTCAGTATGTACATCTGAAGAGTCTGTATTGCTGAATTCAGCTTGTCAGCAGCAGCTACAAAATCATCTGGGGAGAACTTGACTTCTCTGGGTTCCAGAACAGAATGAAAGTCAAGAAATTCTGGATAACTGGCTGCAAGGGTTCTTTGGAAAGAAACAGCATTTCTCAGCCTTTTGAAAAGAAGGAGATATGCATCATCATACACATGGGATTGGGACAAAGGTCCTTGTCAAAGGATCCTTGTCAAAGGCAAACAAGAAGCCTAGCTTCAGTTTTCGTGTGGTCCTAGGAGGGATCAGGCCCACATCTCTGACTTTCATGCAAGGTGCCCTAGCTACCCAGACCAAAGGATGAGGCTGTGCCATCATTCAGGAAAGAATTCACAGGGTGAGAACTGATGTCTCCTGCTGTGAAAGAATGATTCAGGAGCTCGTCTAGAATGAGAGAAATTTGGATTCTGCTGTACACTCCACCAATGGCCGCTGTATTTTACAGGGGTGTAGTTAATGCAAAATAGGCAAAGGAAGATACAGGTTTCAGGGCTCTCTTCTTCTGTCTACTTGCTAGAGAAAGCAACCGTGCAAATGCACTTTCCTTGGCTTAGCAATTCTTGAGGTCTTTTCTGACGAATATAACAATGTTAATGGAAAAGATAAAGCATATAGAACAAACTACAGGGGTCAGGGCATCCCTCAAATAGAAAGAACTCTAATCCAGGTCTGCCATTCACTTTGCCATTTCTCTAACAGTTCATTTCTGTATGAAAATGTCCCCACTGCTACAATGAGAATGGTCCTTCCACAGCCTTTGTCACTGATCATCAGCCTCTTTGCACATGTTTAATACAGCAGTGAACTGCAAATCTTCTGCAAGGCTGCTGACCACCTGCGCACTGCTTGTTACAGCTATAAAATGGGATTGGAGCCAAAGTGTGATGGGATCTGGCACCCACAGCCAGCAGGACAGTGCCCTGTGGAGCATTAGCTTCCCAAAGCAGGTTAGAGAAGCCATAATTCTGTTATCACTTGCATTGAGAGCCAATTTGTTCTCTTTCTTCCCATGCATCTCTCACCTTTTCCTAGATCCTGATATATTAAGAAGGCACAACCCCAATTGTTCCTAGTGATTTTGTATTATATTTGCAGATCCTGGCATTTCTTAAAAGAGACTTTATCGGAATGCATTCCTAGATCTGAACAATCCTAACTTTAAACATTTCACTCAGGTTTGTTTTCCATTTTTAAAAATAAAACTAAGACTAAGTAGTTTGGAGGTGACAAAGGTATATTTCATGCCTTGTATATGGATTTGTGGAAGAAACTCAGTCTTTAAAGCAAACAAACAAAAAAAGGCAGACTATAAGTTTGTGTCGATATGTGGTTCACTCCACCTGCATTATTAACTGGGCACATTTTGTCCTATAAATAAATTCTAATTGTTAATCAAACAGTTTTACATTTTAAAGTTCAGCCACGTAGTCCTCCTTGTTCCCCAAAGCCTCGAACTACTTGTAACATTCAGGTCACTTAAGTTTTCCTCAGAAACTTCCAGTTCCTGTGACTCATAACACCCCCTTCTGGACAATTATGACCTAAATGTGACTAAAATACTCTTAATCTGTGCATTGACCTGTGTACACTGGTAATATACTCATACACGTACCTGCTGTGGTCACAATCTAACATCAGTCCCTCCAGTGATGTTATGATCAAGTATTTCTTAGTGTCAGGGAATTAATAACCGTTGAGGTCTAGAATAAATTTCTCTGCTGTGTTTTAGGCCTGGGGAATATTTTCATCGCAAAGACTGGAAATAATAAAATAATGACTCATTTGTGATATTTTAGAAGAGCAGCAGCCTGATGTTCTTTCAGCTAAACTCTGTGTCTCAGTGGGTGATTTTATTCCCATCAGCAAAGAGCACAGCAACTACTTATTTCATTCATTAGAGAAATACTTAGGAGAAAAATAGGGCTTATTTTAGCCGTTTGGGAAATACCCTCATATTTCTAACGAACAAAACAAATCAAAAAGGTAACTGTGTTACAATGCTGTAGCTGAATTTAGTTACTCTAGGAGCCGTTATAACATTTTGATATAGCTGAACAGTAAAGACACATCCAACACAGGTCAGAGAGCCAAGAGGAGGAACAGCTTAAGGCGTGAATCGTTTTTGACCAAAATACTATGCACCAACATTGCACCACGTAAGAAGTTGGGCCTACTGTTAAAGTTACATTTTAATGCATTTTTATTACATCAGTTATTGCAGCTTTCAGATGGTACAATAACACCTTTCCCAGAAAACCAGATTGAACCAGCCAATTTGCTCTTTACCCATCTAAAACAGTTCCATGTACTTGCGAAACCGTTTTTGGAATAAAGATTGGTAGCTAGTGAGGGCTATCATAGCTCAACATATTCTTCACTTCTTCTGCATTACGTGTTTTATGCACCCTGAGATCACATGCTGACTCACAGGGATTGGTATGGAGCTGATTAGGAGTATAGCCCCTGCACTTCCTCCAGCAAATAGCTAGATTTTGATCAATCAGATTAGATAGTAAGTAGAAAAGGAACATTAGGGACACTTGCAGTCTTCATTCCTTCACTTGAACAGTTCTTGTTGTGGTAATCTGAGTAGTTTTACCAAGAGTGATGGGGTATCAGTTCAGGTGCTAGTAGACTTTAACATACCTTGTCAAATGTAGAAAGCTTTACTCTTAATATAAGAAATATTAATGCTCGTGGGGCTCAAGAGCTCTTTCACAGATGAGGTGTCAAAGCATTAGTGCCCAACAGCTTATAGAGGTCTGTAATTGCAACCTGTTGCTTTTTACTTGCTACATGAAGTATCAAAGAATTATTCTCTGCAAAAAGCCTGCTGCAGGAAAATATGTAAGCATCATATTTCCTAAATTACATTGAACTGCTTTTTTCTTCCAATCATGTACAATAAAAAAAAAAAAATCAGAAGTGTATCTTTGATTTGTATGTAGAATAACAATGAAAGACAATAAATATTTTGACCATTTTCAGAAAGAAATCATAATTTTGGAAACTTTCTTTTTCAGGTGCCTAAATTTAGGCAACCATGAACATGACTCTGACAGATATTGAATGTATGTGCTGCCAGGCTCTTCAGTAGTAAAGAATTAGTCAAATAAAAATGATAGACTTTGAAAGACAAATTTTAAAGCATGTTCTGTTATAAAAAAAAAAAAAAAAAGGTATTTGTTTCAATCATATTATAAAACCAATGTTTATGTATTGAAGACCTGAAACTGAATGGGAATAAGGTTACTCAAGGTTTGACCAGAAGTTATTTTTTCCTGATGTAAAAGATTTTCCTCTTTCCTCTTGGCAACGTTCAGAATATTGTAAGCTTAACATTTACGGGAAAGAGTTAAGTTTATTGCTTAGGATAAGTAACATACTTCAGATAAAGACATGCAATTCTTTTAATTCTAATACCTTTGGATGAGGATGAGGAATTAATTATGTTAAGCTTAAGGCTAATTTTGACAATTCCCAAGAAAACTTAATCAGAACTTTGGAAAATTCCATAAAATATGTCCTTGTCATCATTCTTTTATTGTCAATAAATACAGCTGGTAAATCTCAAGATATCAGAAAGGTTTTCTTTAAAGGTATTTGAAAGACATTTTGAATAAAAAACCTGTAGAATTCTTTTCTTATCTCAAAGGCAATAAAGAGGAACAAATTAATGGAGTAACTTCAGAGTATTTATTACTCACTGGGAGATACTGTACCAGACAGTCCATGGGTCCTAAAATAATTGTCAAGCTTTTATTATATTATTACTACTACCTTCAGTGGTAAACAGATCACGTGAATTAAGAAAAAACTCATGGAGTAAGACAGAAAACATTGGATAATGTTAGAAGTATGTGTACCCTAGGTTGAAGTCTTGTTCCATTTAGGTCAGAGTCAAAAGATCTTGCTGATTTCAGGAGTCTTAGTCAGGCCTGAGAAATATTTTGCCAAAGTCACTCTGCATGATAAAGCTTCAGGTTTATTTTTAGTCATACCGTGGTATCAGTAATTAGAGCAAGGCACTGATAAATTCTTGTTCTGATACTCTCAACTCCACTCCAAACAGCACACAGTTGCCCAGGCAGACTGCATAACTTCAGAGAGTTTGCTCTTAGAAAATACACTTTGTTTCTTCAACACGATCTTCCACGGAGGTGGCCCTGTCTCACTGCTGCTCAACTGTCCTGAGCTGCAGTTTCAGCTTTACAGCATTTCAGCAGTGAGATATTGGGCATAAGTATTAATCACCTTCTGTCTCAGTAATTGAGATATGGAGATTAGTTATTTATGTTAAATAAGGTGACACAACGAGGAGTTAGACAAGAATATATTCATTTAAACTTAATGTAGCTACTGTTGGTTTCTTGGTGGAAACAAACGTTTTTTTATAGCTTTCTGTTTTTCTAACAGCAGTAGTTATGATCTCATCAAAGAAACTAACCCAGAGGAGGGGAAAAGCACCATCTCAAGTTCTAAATAGCTTTACTCTAACATCTAGATTTTTGACTACGTATGAAAAATTGATTTTCTCTTCTCAAAGCATTTTACTTACCACAAGATGGCACTGTTTTTTATTTCTTTATTTTCAGCTAACACCGTCCACAGTCCTCTTGTGTTTCATCAAGTTCTCTGAAGAGAAAATGATCAGATCTCAACAACATTTAGCACACAATTATTTCATATACCTATTTAATTTGACCATCTGCTCTCTTTATACTGGATTTGAAAAATGCTGTGTTGTGGGTTGAGGTGTTTATTGATTGTAGACATTATTTTCCTTTCAGGCTATAAAATGTTTCCATGCCCACTGCTTCATTTAGAATTTTCAGACTTAGACCAGCTCAGGTTTACTTTGGATCTACTAAATAAAACAAAAATGGTTCAGTTGTGAGACTAATTCAAATATTCTCCTAAATTCAGGAGCCTTGGTAAAGATTTGGGTGGACAGGGTTTGAGTTTTGAATTCATAAAGAAATCAGGTGGCACAAAAATTTCTAGACAGCATTTCCTACACTTCTACTATAGTAACACCTCTTTTATTGTATATCGGGCTATAGCTTACATTACACAAACTTATAAATATATCGTTGTTGAGTAGATACTACTAAAGTTTCCCATAATAAGACTGTACTGCCAGCAAGGACAGGGGGATTTACAGATATTCATATTTATTTAAATAAAGACATTTCCATTAGGTGAAATAGCAAATGGTAAAAACTGATTTTTATCATAAGATGTATTCAAAATGTTGCCTGTTTCTCTATTTATCTGAATTCATCAAAGTGCTGTTACGCACAGGATACTTGCAAATAAGGATGTTATACCAGCCCATGATTTCTGAAGACCCAAAGGAAGTTTATGAATTGAAGTAATTGTTGTTTGAGTGAAAAAGTTGGTTTTGTGCTTCTGTTGAAAATCCAAACTACTGAGTTGCTGTAAGCAATGAAGACCCCTCCTTCTATAGTATCCCCAGAAAGTATCCAGTGTTTGCTTTCTCTCTTGTGAAAGAACATCTGTTGTGAGTGGTATGAGCTATCTTCTGGGTCTGACCCACCTCTAGTTACTCTTTTAATAACCCAAGTCAGCATGCACAGTAAGTAGGACATGCATGGGTCTCCTTTCCACATAATGGATAGGCAGCAGTAACCTTGCATCTGCTCTTGTGTTAGTCTGTCACTCACAATCAGGGGTTACTTGATGCCTAAAATAATTCCTCCCCTGACAACTAATTCATCTGGGAAGAAAAAAGACTCCATCCAGATGGTGGGAATCTCACAGGCTTCTATTTTTTTAAATGACAAAGTCTCTCCTTTTTTTAATAGACACTCTATAAGTTATATAACATTCTTGGAGCTATCCTGTGCTATTATCGGCCTCTAAATATGTATTAGGCATTCAGAAAATAAGTCCTTCCCTGACCTGGGAGACTACATCTCTAAAAATGTGGGCTGCTAAAAAAGTTTACAAAAGTGAGTCCTAATACCAAATACTGTATTTTTTTCTAGATGTAAAAATTAAGGACAGAGAAGGATGGTATGGCAGGGAAGGAAATGGGGCAAAACATTTTTAACTCTATGCAGTGTTGATTTCCTGAGGTTATGGGCAAGTATCACCATCTGCGGGCAGCTTGGTGTCCCATACACCATGAATTAGTGATTTTAGTCCAGCACTTAGCAGGTTTCTCAGTGATAAAGCCTACCACTCGCGGAAACACAAAATGATTTGCAATTTGTAACTGAGGAAGTGAAGACATAATATTTGTCAAAGGTGGCCCAATTTCCCTAAAGAACTAGGATTCAAAAATCAGTCTTTAAGAAACATCTGCTATGTCGGTTGAGAAAGCTTACACAGTCTCACCCTGCAAGGCAGGGGGGTGCCAGCGTAATTGATTTTCTATTGTTCTGTTGGAAAAGTAGAGGACATCAGCCATCATGACAGTTGTAATACTATTTTTCATAAATTGAGGTTTCTTTTCTGGCGTGGGTCAGACTCTCATAAGAAACTCAGCTCTTCTGGCTTTTGAAAAGTGAATTTTTTCATCATGTGTTTGGAGAGAAGAGCTTGGAAAAAAGATTCAGGAAGGCTCAGCAGTCAAAACGCAAACATAAAGGTATCTATATTTGCCATTGAAATGCAGTACTTGGGGACAAATTTGCATTGGCCAAATATCTGAGACTGGAAATAATGGCATTATCTATCAGCACGCTACCTTTCATGAGATCGAGCAGTGTACCAACAGCAATGACACAATACTCATCTGTGTTAGCAGGAATACGAAATACCTTGCTTCTGCCAAGAAAATCAGTTAACACTGTGCAGGACTTGGATTTTTATTTTCGGCTAGTCTTTCAGCACAGTGCAACATTTTGCTGAAACACGCTATAGAAAGATAGAAATGGGTTTTCTAAAATCGAGTTTCAGTGTCACACTCACACACCTCCGGAAGGTTCTCTGTTCAGGCCTCCCTGTTGTGCTGTGGGACTAACTCTGCCAAGGCCCATGGCATGTTCCAGGCCTCCAGGGCAAGTCCCAGGCTTCCAGGACCGATGGCCACGCCGGCAGACATGCCCAGGCCCCAGGACCTTGGATGGCTTTTGGCCTTGCTGTGATCTCCAGGCACTTCTGAGCTGTGGCTGCACTGGGACAACTCCAGACCTGCCTCCATCTTGCCACCAGGTATCCCTTAAAGCTGCCTTAGGAGCAACTGGGCGCAGTGATAGACTAATAAAAATAAATTCTCTCCCTACTAGGCTAATGATGCCACCTTTAGCTCTTCACTGAGTTGCACAGCTCCTGTTTGATGGGTGACAACCTGAGGGGCTGTGGGCCACACTTTGAGAGCACAGCTCCGTGTTTGCTGCCCACTCCTCAGTGATAATGGCGGCTGCCGGAGTTACCTTTGCCATTTAGAATGATAGAATCATCGAAATGTTTAGGTTGGAAAAGACACTTGATGTAAGAACACGTTGTATGGGGTGCCTGTGGCAAGGGCACCTCTGTGAGGAGAAGGCAGGGCTGCCCCGTGCAGGGCATGGCTGATTCCGGCTGGTTCCAGCTGGTTCAAGCCGGCTCCAAGGGCCTTGCTACCAGGCACAGCCAAGCCCCTCAACTGATGGTGCCTCAGGAAAGAGTGGTTATAAAGGGCAAAAAAAGCCAGACGAGCAGAGGAAGAGGGGGGAAAAAGCGGGAACCAGCCCTGTGAGGAAGGGCTTCTTCCCAGGTCTGAGGAAGAGGAAGAGGCAGAGGCGCTCCAGGCCCCGGAGCAGGGGTTCCCCTGCAGCCCACAGGGAGACCATGGTGGAGCCGGAGAAAGGCGTGAGGAGGAAGGAGCTGTTAACGGACCCACCACAGCCCCCTGTGCCTCGGCAGAGACATCAGGTGCAAAGGAGTGGAGCTGAGCCTGGGAGAAGGTAAGCAATTTCCCCGTCTTTATCTCAATCTGTGAGCTTTTTCATCCCATTTTCTCCCCCTGCCTTCTGTCCCTGAGGAGGGAGAGTGGCTGGGTGGGCGGCCAGCTGCTGGCCGGGGTGAACCCACCACACGTGTACACATAATAGAGACTCTTGCTCTGAAGAACTTCCCTGAAAACAAAGGCAATGAGGTGGACAGTAGAGAAAGATGTTTAACTTTAGAAATAATTTAGAAGCTGAGGCCCAGAAACATTGCATATTTTGTAGAGTTCCACAAGGCATCTTACAAGGGAGACCCAGCCCAGTGCTCTGGCGTTCCAGGATGGCACTTCAGGCCCCTGACCACCTTTCTTCCCTTATCAGGACTGAAGAATTTAATGAAAAATGCTGTTTTCCTGTATTTTCGCCAGCTAGCTAGCACTTAATACTCCAAGCTGTCTTGAGCAATATGCATTGAGTTTGGCCTGAAAACACGCTGTGGTATTTCCATCTGTCAGTAACAGATTAAAAAAAGATTTTGTGGATTCTTTATAAACAACCCTAAACCTTCACCTACGCTATTTATATCTAAACTGAAGAAACTCTAGTGATTGATGGCTGGACTTTTATGCCAAATTCTTGCCAATAGACTGACAAAACAAATTCAGTGCGACCTGCTCACCGCCAAAGGGATCAAAAGCAAGACTGAATTCCCAGTCTTCATCGTCTGTTCTTAAACCCCACTCCAAAATAATAGTTTGAAATCTATTTTTTACTGACTCATGACTTCTGCGAATGAATATTCATTTTGCAAGAAGGTTACTAAGTCTGTATTAAACATTAATTTTCTCGTCTTTACAGCTTGCTTTTTGCTTCAAACATTGTTCTTAGGTTTTTTGGCCAACAGGCATAGGAATAGCAAGTAACGTTTATCTATGATTACCGACATCTGTTAATTGCAGATCAAGGGGACTATGTCTTTAACAGAAGCAAGACAATGGTGAGAGTGTAATTTCTTAATAAAAAGAAGAAATTCTTATTCTGTGTGTGTGTGTGGAGGGGGGATGTTGTTTTGTTTTGCTGGGTTTTTTTCACAAAACATCATGATGAATGACAAAAAGATGCTGCACGTAAGTCATGAGCAAATGCATGTATCTCTGATGAAGAGGCCTTATAAATAAAGTAGGGTTACTTGGGCAAACACAAAATAGAAAGCAAAATTCCATACCAGCATAGGAAAGGTGAATAGCTTAAATAGCGTGACATTCCCTGTAGACAGAAATGATGCTGTCACATGCTTGGCAATACTGAACCGAACAATTGCATAGTGTACCTTCTGTGATCATGAACATTTTTTAACCGGAAATTAAAGAATATTTGAATTAGTTGACCCTCTGTGTTGATACCATTATCCATCTAGGATCCCTGAAATTTAAATAGTTTAAATAAAGCACCTGAACACAAGAACCTTTGAAATACGGGCAAAGCTAGGAGTAAAATCAGCCCACACATTTCTAGCACAGCTGTTTTTATTTTATTAGTTGGGAAGTGTAATTTACCAACTGAAATAAAAATATTTATGTCTAAGTGGGTTGAACAAATAAAATTACAAAACTGATATCCTTCACTTTGAAACATGCTTCAGTCCAAGTAGATTTCCCACAACACAAACGAGGAAACTGAAATCAGGAGCAGAGGAAAGTAAGTTTCCTTCTATGCTTTCCAATTTCCTTTCACCATTTGGGGGTTTTGTTTAGAAGGCAATGCTGAGAACTCTGTAAAGGTGCATTCAGTTTTTCACAAATTTTTGTCCTTAAAGTAAGCACTTTCTCCTTTCTCATACTTCCCCATAGTCTAGCAAGGAAAAATAGAGGGAAAGAAAAGGAGAAGTAAGAGAAATAGGATCTTAAAAATAATTTGAAAAGAAATTATAAAAAATATTATCAATGATAACATATAATTTTGAAAATAAAAACTAAGTTAAATTTTTTTAGCTTGGAACCTTGTTTCAAAATGTATTTTATCTTATTTTAAGATTTGTGGGTTTTTCAGGAGAAATAGCATTTTTCTTCTACTTCTACTTTAGGAAAACTTTGAATTTGCACGTCCTGGTGGGTTTTGGGATGTAAAATTGTATAAGAAATGCATGTTTGTTGCTCAACAGATCATATTTCATGTGGATAACCCTTTCTGCCCTAATCACTGTGGCAAAAAGTGTAATTTTATTCCCAGTAATATACTTTGTTGAATGCTGATTATCACTGGTAATTTAACATTATAGTTTTACCATCCCTTCTTCTCTGAGTTCTAGGCATGAGTAACCACATTGATGTGAATGTGAATATAGGTGGGAGAACTCAAACTTAATCTCTCTGGGTGATCATCTGTGCCCCAAAGAGCAGGAGCAGCCTTGGTTTCAGAGCCTCAGTTGTCCCGGAAAAACAGTGCCTGACTGACATTTGAAATAACTACCAGTGAATCAATAACTCAATGCTTGAAGGTTTTTTCAGCGCTTACAATTGATGAATTTCCTATACCAGATGTTTGATCCTAGGGATGTCCTACACCACATCACAAAACAATCATGAACTCTTCCAGCATGGGAGGGAGAATGAAAGGGAAGGATACAGAATTCTTGGGATTGTCCTGGACTTTGATAAAAATAAGATAAATGGGCCCTGATCTTTTTGAATCTCCATAGTCAGGTCCTCTAATCTGGCCAACAGTGTGATATTTTGTCAGCTTCTCTGGCAACGGTGAATTAATTCTGCTGATCTTTTAAACAAAAGCCAAAACATCGAACTGGTTGCTGGGTGAGTTTCTTTAAACAGAGTTTGTTGCACTATTAAACTTCGTCATTTATGTCTATTTGGTTAGTCTGGTACAACGACTAGTTGATTCTAACTTCAGAAACTCCTCGAGGTCTGGGAATGCAAAGAAGTTTGTCTTCCCCTCCCAATCCATGAATAAAGTCACACTGTGAGAGATAGTACATAGTAAATCTCAAATTCTAATCTGTGGTGATCAAAAGCCAATCTATTGAGTTTAATACATACAGATAATATATTTCTTTATCTAAGAAATCCATCAGCATCCTATTTTGGTGAAACCATGTTTTGTTCTTAGTCTATTAAGGGTAGCATTATTTTGGTAAAATATTGGTTTGTATGTTTAGTTTAGTTTCAAATTTTCATCTAAATGCAGCTTGATAGATCTGAGTAATGCATGCGTAATACACGCTAGGCAATGCAAACTCTGAAATAAATATGAAGAGACATAGGGAAACTTTCTGGTAAACAAAAAGGAAAAAGAGGCTTTGTCACTTATTGAAGAAACAACCATTTTTTAAATGGGAAAACAATGAAGAACACACACCAACCAAGATCAGAGCCAGTTACATAAATCAACACATCTTGCTTGTTAACTTAAGAACTGATTAAAACTCCACCCTATTTGAGTGTACTATCAATTAGGAGACCGTGGCTGCTTCTAAAAGAGAGTGAAGAATATTTGTAAACGTGTTGTATTATTTTAACTGTATTCTTGTTTCTGCAAGACTTTTGAAGATTTCTAACATTTCTTTGAAATTACAAAATGATATTTGATTACAGTATCTGTTTCCAGAAGTGCTTTACTTTTATACTGATGCAAATTTTGGGTTGATTTCTCTTTACACTTTTTGTAAGCACTTTCTAAACTGTAACTAGAGATGAGGAACTGATAAAGGAAAGGTGAGGTCAGTGTGTCAGATTCTTTCACATAAGAGTTTTCCAGGCAGGATCAAAATAGCTGTTATGGCTTGATTTATTTTTTATTTTGGCAGTAGCCCTGTAAGTGAGCCTTTGTGTTAGGATGCCTGTATGGAACTGCCCCTACGTACCATTTGTCGCATCAAAGACCTTCTGTTTACAGCTATCTCATGGCACCTTGTGGCTACAAGGTTTGCAGTTCTCACATTTGCTGAATGTCAATGAACTATAAAATAATTAGCTAAGAATCAGGCCATTTAACCTGAATCAATTTATGACACTGTGTTTTCTCAGTGCTGGCTCCATCACCTATGTCAGCACTATGCAGGCAGTCCCATTTGTACCACCTTAAAATGGAATTGATCATACATTAGTTAGCAGTTATTCACACATTGCCCTGTGGAATAATTTCACAAAGAGCTGTATAACTGAGAAGATGAAAAGGAGTTGGATTTCACTGCTGGTTTAATATGTGCAGCTGTTTCACCCTGACATCCTTTTGCTAAACGTTCAGGAAACTCCATGCCCTAGCACATCATTAAAAAACAAAAAAGAATTCCCTATTCTCCTGAGCATCTCAGCTCCAGATAAGAACCATAGCCTAAAATATATCATCTGTTTTAAGTCCCATATAGCTGCCACTTAAAAAAAAAACTTCCATAAAGCACTTCCAAAGGGTATGAACTCTAAGGAAATTAAACTAGATATTTAGAATAATAATAGTAATAATAATGCCGTGATCTGGGCTAGACTAACAGAGCCTGAATCTAGAATTTCAGCTGGCCAGCAGTAAAGACATGGTTGCAAAGTCTGTACTGGATCATCAAAGCATGGACTTTGGTGTCCTCAGGGTGAGGACTGGATTCTGCTTACCATTCAAAACCGCTGCTGCATACTGCAAGAGCTAGGTCCAGAACAACATTGCTGTCTCTGGGGTTGAGAATTATTAAAAGCTATGCTTACTTAGCACTTAAAGATTTTGAAGAATGGCCTGTGGTAAAAGGGAAAAAAAAAAAAAAAAAAAGGAAAGGAGCAGACAGAAGGAAAATCAATATAAACTTAGAAAAGCCAAGTAATAAATGGGCATGCTTCTCAGCTGATTTTAACTATGGGTGCAAACTGACTCTCTGGACAGTTTTTCCAAGGAGGAAGAGGACTTTTTTAGCTGAATGTCTTTGTTCAAGAATATGCAGGATGATTAGCAAGTTCCTGCAAAACTAGGGTGATAAAACAGTGCTTAATGATGTTAAAAGTATCACCAGCTTGAACTGATATTGCTGTGCAAATGCAAAGTAAATTTTTTACTCTGCCTCCTCCATTTTTTCCAGGAAATTCTCAACACTCAAAAAAGACATAAGCCATCTCGTGGTCTCTGCCTTAGAATTAATAGTGCTGACACTGCTTTATTACTGGTAAAGTATTAATCCTGAAAGCACTGATGGTAGCACAACATTCCCTTGTTATTCAAAGTATAAAAATGACCTGGTGGTTTTTATTCAGGTAAAGCCTTTAATTTATATGTCAGAGAGGGGACAGGGGAGCTTGCCTTGTTAGAAGTGTAAGTTCACCTCTGCATTCCAGACATGGGCCTGAAGGCCAAACAATCCTTCATGTGCACAGATATATGTTTAAGTGGGAAATTAAGCTCTATGCTTTAATCATGACTGAAATGCTGACCCAATCATGACCCAATTGCATACGTGAATGAGCTGGTGCTGCCACTCAGCCATTAATTCTGGCTAAGCCATTTTAATAAGAATAAGGAGTCTTAGCCATCCTTTTAGATTGGTTAAGATTCCACTGTAAGTACTAGGTTGTTTCTAATTTTCCTAAAAGAAGTTACATTCTTTCTTCTAGTAGCTAACTAGCATTTAAGCACTTTAGAGAATTAAAGTGTGTTATAACCTAATGAAGGAGGGTACTCTGATAGAAGATCTTTACAGTGGTCATAAAAATAACCCACATGATGGAAATAAATAAAAACAGCTTGTGAAGTCTTTGTAATTGCAAAAAGGGTATCTTAAGGTGTAAAGTCTCCATGGTTAATGGAAGGGCTGACTCTCGTATTTGCCAGTGTTGCTTTATGTCTAATCAAATGTAGTTGACAATGGCCCTCTATTGAATTTCTTCATATTAGGAGTCAGTGCTCCACATCAGTGCAGAAAAATTTGTGAGAGAGCATATGAAAATCATGTTCTGCTCCCTCTTCCTTGCAAAGCTCTTTTGATCTTGTGCTGCTCTAAATGTTCAGTGCTGTGTCTTCCAGTGCATAATGATCTAAGAGGGAAGAGATTCTTACGGGTGGGCTCTGAACTAGTCAGCTCTCAAGCAGTGACACAGTTGTCTTCACAGTGCATTACTTATGGGCAAAAACACTGCTTCATTTCCAAACATCTCATAAGAGAACTGATAGAATAGTACCTTTATCATTAATTCCTCCCATCTACCCATCCATGCAGTTTATGGTGACACTAATAAAACCTAAATGTGAGGATCAAAGAAATTCTAGAGTGAGAATGAGGAAGACTTGAATACAGATTTGCAAAGCAATATCTAAGGAGTCTGGCTACCCAATGCCTACTTGTTCTGGTAAGAACTGCGTTTCAATTCCTTCATGTTTAGGCTGCAAAATATCAGTTGGAAGTTTCATTCTGTGAAAAACGAGGGATAGGTTTCTCAAGTGACTGTTGAAGTGGCAATAACCGAATGCCTGAAACTTTCCAACCTCTAGTCAATCAAGATGCGTTTTCAAGATAGCAGAAAGCTCCTTGATGGTTTTATTATAGGATTTTCACACTAGTGGTTCACACTTGAATTCTTGCCCTATTCTGCATAAAAGAGAGGTTTCTCTGGATCTGATGCTGCATCTTCAGGCCTTTTAAAATATGTGCCTGTTAAACATAACCCTGCTAAGGGTACTTTTTTCAGTACCTGCCAGAGGGGTAGATGAATGAGAGAGTCTGCACTCTCCAGCTTCTTAAACCAGGCTGTTGTCCTATCTCTTGTAGACCTTGTGGCTGGCAGAGGTCTTAGAAAGGATCTGAAAGAGGAGGAGAAAGTAATGAGAACTTCTCAGGATAAATCTGAGTTGTAAAGTAGCATAAAGCAATATTTAAGTTAGCCAGTTAATCAAAGAAAGTTAAGAAGTAAGAAGTGATGCTTCTAGTAATAACAACATAGACATCAGCTGGCTTTGGCTTCCTCCTGGAAGTGAATTGGCCTGGACAGAGCCCAGTTCTTTTCCTGGTGTAAATCAGGAATTCTGCTAAAACTGGGCCAAAGCAGAACTAGTGCAAGCAAGGTTAGAATCATCACTGGTTTCCCAGTGCCAGTGTTATAGATCAGGTTGACAGGCTGTCATGTGTAAGTCTTTCCTGTAAACATAAGTTGGCCAGTTTCTGAGCCGGCTCTGAAGGGTATAAGGTTATAATAGTTAACATACCCTTCAATGGCAGAGCGCCATGGGTCATTGGTAAAATGGAAGGCTTAGCAATGGATCAAATTGTATCTGCCAAGTATATTTATCTTTCTGCTTGCTAAGTGTTAAAGAGTCCTGGTGACACTGATAAGGGAACTGTTACTTATATTTGCAAAGCCTAAATACATCAGGTCATGACCCCGATTGGATAAGTGGTAGCTAAACCCTTATGGCTTTCTAACAATAGAAAAAATTACAGCACTGGTAATTGGGCACCAGCTATGGAGGAAAATGTGAATGGCCATAAGTACAAAGGTGGATTATGACTTTCTGACTCCTTGGCATGCTTTAGTGAGTATATGGACCATGCCACTTTAGTCTGATCTTCACAAAGGAATTGTCTTTGAACAAGCCGAGACTGACAGCTTTTTTCTGACTCTGTGTGAGGTTAAAGTCTGGGACCCGGCACTCATGTCACTGGTGCATGACAAAAAGTAGAGAAGTAACACTTTAGAAACACAGTAGGCCTTCTGCTGCTTCTTTTGTTGCCTGGACAGTCCAGTGTTCTTTCGTATCACAAAAATACAATAAAGGTGCTAGCCATCGATTTGGTCAAGGATGAAGCTGGCATAACAGACCTGCAATGGTGCAGAACTAATCTGCAGCCAGGCCTTTCCTGTGTGATAAGCCCACACCCAAGTAACCTAATCTGCAATGGGAAATCACACACACAAAAAAAGTGCCCAGCATTTAGTGATGGCCTGAATTTTTTCACAGTCATTTGAAGGTTTCCATTGGGGTCCTCTAGTCATTTGATGTGGCAATTAGCAAGAGGACTTTTGTACTCTACAGAGATGAAACAGCCCTCTTCAATAATTATTTTATGCCTTGAACAGAAACAAAAAAAGCCCAGAGAGCAGATAACATTGTTACATCAAACAGCAAATGGGTTGCTTGTAACTATTTATTTTCTTTTATTAAAGCAAAGTGTTACTTTTCCCATGAGAAAAATCCTTGAAATTATAAGACAAAATTTCCCCGCATTCTCTAGGCTCCTCACATTTTTATTTAGGTTCATAACCCACTCTATTTGCTTTGATACTATAGCATTTTTTAATTCTTCTTTTCTTTTAAAGCTCTGTATGAAATATTAGCAATTTGAAGGGGAAAAGTGTCAACACCATCTGCAAGCCTTTGTTTTTTCCCATCAGAGCCAAACACACTGAAAGATCAAGTCCCATATGTCCTTAGTGTGCTCAAAAGCTCACTTGCTTTCCATGAAAAATTTTATGCGTGGTACCTCTGAGTAGGAATAGTTTGATTCCTCCATAATCAGTATAATCTGTGCTAGAAAAGCTAGATACGGAATAGAGTAACTGGCTTATTCACACTGGTGAGAGACATAATGACGTCTCATGATTCCTCCAAAGTGAATGTATTTATCACATGAAGTGACAGTAACACTTAACATACATCATCTCCAAAGTAGTGTGAAGAAAGGGTAAAATAGTCACTTAATTTCCAGTGCAAGATGAGTGGTATTTTATTATCAGTAAAATCTCCTGGAACTTCCCTCAGTTACAAGTAGGCAGTTTGCAGTTAAACACACAAGAGAACTGAGGCTTGGAAGTAGCTCTCTAAGAACTAGAGTAAATTGGTGTCAGAACCTGTCAGTTCCTAATTAATTTACTGCATTATTTTGTTTCTTTAAGTGAGACCGATCAGTCTTTTAACACTGTTAGAGGATTTTTTTTATTTTTTTTTTTTGGTTCATATCTTGCCTTTCTTTGTAGATCAGCAAAGACTTAAAGAGTAGTAGATACAAGCAAAGATACTTGACAAAAAATTAGTAAAACCAGATATCTAAGTCTGTGTTTGGAAACTTCAACAGGTAACCTTTTATTTTATTCTTCAGCTTATGAGTACATGGAACTGGAGATTCTTTCACTGGCAATCCAGTTTCCTTTGCAGGAAATCAGGCTAAGTACATGTTGACTTCCCTGGGATATAATTAGAGATATTCTACTTCCTTTTGAATTTATTTATTATTCAGTCAGATTAATCATAGAATCATAGAATGGTTAGAGTTGGAAGGGACCTTGAAGATCATCGAGTTCCAACCCCCCTGCCATGGGCAGAGACACCTCCCACTAGAGCAGGTTGCTCAAAGCCCTATCCAGCCTGGCCTTGAACACTTCCAGGGATGGGGCATCCACAGCTTCCCTGGGCAACCTGTTCCAGTGCTTCACCACCCTTACAGTAAAGAATTTAACTGATGAAATTACATGATTCTTTTACATTGCAACATTCCTCTGCAAAGATGTATTATCTTCTGCTTCTCTGTAATTAATCTGCACTCTGAGAAAGGAGTTAGGTATAGTTATCCAGACACATATGGTCACTATACATTTTTAACTTTTCACACCAGTATAAAAATCCCTAACTCACATAGTGTGCTGTTATCAGCATTTAGTCCTAATGAAATAAATAATTTTTTAAAGGCAGAATGAGTGGGCCTAATTGTGTTCTCACTCATATAAACTGAGTGCAAGGGAAACCAGAATCAGATTCAAGATGCTTTTTTTTCCAGAAAGACAGAGCACATCATACCATTTTCATTCAACTGCTTTTCCAGTTGGCATTTTCATTATAAGAAATTAATTTATTTGTCCACTTCCAAGGACTTACCTAAACATATGTGCTACAGACTGTGTTTCATACCTCCACTCCTTTGACTAAAGTGTATGTTTTATTTCATTAATTATGAGGTTTTCTATGAATGCTTTACGAGAGTACAAAATATACCCAACTCAAAGAAAGGTAATGGGTTACTTGTGTTATCTGGAGCCAGATGAATAATTCACACATCACTATTTTTTCACCAAGTTCTACTTTGCTTTTGCATATTGATTTTACTGCCTGTATAATTTGATGGACAGCCAGTAAATTGTTTATAAGCTATATCTTGCTAATAGTTGAGATCCGTAATTCAAGTTGAATTGCTAGGACCTTTCTGTACCCGAGATAGATGGTCATAAGGCTTAGAAACATCTTTTGGGTGCAAGAACTCACATTTAGTAACTCAGAAGTCACAGCCTGAGTCTATTTTCAGTATTTGCTTAAAATTCATGTTTGTTCTGCCAATGAACACTCAGAGTGATCCAAAGGAACTGAAAACCAGTTGATTTAGATTTGTATCAACAGCCAAATAAATATTTATGGAAATGTGCTGCATGATATGCTCATCTTCTGTGCAGTAAAAAGTGATCCAGCTGACATATACCTGAGTCCTAGAAAGCAGGAACAGACCCAGCAAGACATATGAAGACGACACAGTGACTAAACATGCAGGAACAGCTTGCTTTTTTCTTACATGACTGACAGACATTAGGAGATGTGCACTACCCATCAAGTATTAACCCAGAGAAACAGTGAAGAGCTTCAAATGCTTTTGTACAGAAAAAGGAGAAAAGAGACGTTTAAGAATAGCAGAACAAAAATGGTGGGCTGTGTCCTTGGACTTGAAAGGAAATCTTGGATACAGCTGGGTAAAGGGAGGAGAGTTTGGAAGTGGCTGATAAATACCAAGCAGAGGAGGAGAGCACGTTCTGCATATAGCTGCCCGCCTCTCAGTCATGCACCGGGAAAGTTGGTTTGAATCCACTTCTCTGTTCAGAGCCTTGCTCAGTGCCCCCCTCTTCTTCATCCCACTCCATGTATCTTCTCTTGCCAGGTGGTAGCATCCCAGACCTGTGCTGACTTCTCTCCATATATTGTAGATAAGTCCTATTAGCTCCTGTCACAGGATATTTTGTTTACTTTCCTTTCTTCTCTATTTTAGCACTGGGAGTGACTGTTTATGCAACTATTTTTACAGGGCTGTGGTAGTGAGAAAGCATCGAGGTAGTGCTCATGCCAGGTAGAGCACCAGAGAAACTGTAAGAGGTGCTAGCAGAAATCAGAGTTGGACACAGCCTTCATCTCAGTTTGGAGGCGTAGTGAGGACCGAGTGTGGTTTGCAAAAGCACACAGGAGGCTGAAGGATAGCAGGGTTACATCTTTGCAGGCTCTCCCTTACCAGTAAATCTTCCACCCTAAGAGCAGCTATTACACAAACCAAGAGCTAATTATCTAAACATGGTTTAGCAGCACCTTTATATTAGACCTTTCCATACACACAGACACAACACACCCACTTGGGAGTCAGGCAGAGCAATCTGCCAGGAGTTTGCTCATATCAGAGGGACGAGCATCCAATTAGTGAGGGAATCTATTTCTCCTCTTTATGCATTGGACTCACTCCACAAGTCATTGTAAAGAGCATCAGGTGTGAAGGCACTATGAACACATCTGCGTTTTGACAATCCCTCATGCTGTTTGGGGTGCCATTCCCTAAAAGAAGTAGAAAAAAAAGAAGTTACTCTGATCATCAGAGATTTTTCACCACCGTACTACCAGGGTCTAACTATAACACACAAGCTGTGTGGTTTGTATGAAAGATGCCCCATATTCAAAGCATCCATCATTTCCTGTGACTTTGAATATGAATGGTACTGAGTGAGAGGTGTGCAGTAGGTGAAAACACTTTGTCAGTGTTTTGTGTGAACGATGAGCCCCTCTCCTTTGGCACAACAATTCCCAAACACCTAGCAATAGCTGACCTGCTGTCATGGGAAAGAGGTGCAAATCCCAAATGGGATTGCAGGAGGCAGCTGGGGTACTGCACTTGGTTTAAGTACAATTCGTATGAGCGTGGAGAAAGATAAGGACACAGCATAAGCATAGGACTGAAGATGGAAGAGAACAGCTATTACCCAAAAGAGCTTCAGAGTCATACAGAGGGAGCAAGGACCACAAGAAAGAAGATGCCGAGCTATGAAATGGTGTATGCTTCTCCTGAGTTTAAGGGAAAAAAACCAGAAATCGGAGCAACATATCAAAGACATTGGAACACAGCTTTGGGGTTCGGCAGGATCCGGAGAGACTCACTATGTCAGCTGGGCTCATACCTACTGTGCAAAATCCATCTTTCCTGCTGGAAAATATAACAGTTTGTATGATTGTACTGGTTAGTGCAAGTGGGGATAGCAGGGCAGCCATGACCACTCAGCACATGGTAGTTATCTGAATATTTATGCAGATATCTCTGGTTTCCTAGTTTGTCCTGAGCCCTGCATTAGTTAGGCTGTTGCTACACTGGTACAAATGGTTTAGACCAGTTACTGTGAAAGTAACAATGATTAGTCTCCATCTGCCAACATGGAAGAAATAATAATGTTAACTTGCCATGATACTAAGATGACTCCCACTGAAGTGGAGGTTTGTTCCTGAGAGCAGAATGAAGCCACTTATTCAGAAACACATTTCAGTGTGTACCTTGCTGGCAGCATGCTCTCCTGTCTCACTGACTTCAATAGGATTCAGCCTACAGCTTAAGTGTTTAACTGAGATATCCTTAAAAATCGTTTTTTAAGGCCTTAGTTACATGGGAAAGTTGCACTGGTTTGACCTAGGATATGAGTTTAATTGATTTAGGTAAATCAGTGCAAACTCTTGTGGGAATATATTAATTTTAGCCTAAAAGAGCAGCTATTAGTTTGTCTTAAATTAGCTTAGCTTTAAATTAAATTAGAAGCAGAATTAATCTACTTACCTAATTATTTAACCAAGCTTTAATAATGTTGATTTAAAAACTGACTGAAGTTAAACCAGTGCACTTTTTCTGTAGAAACAAGACTTTTGACCTTGTTGCTTGAATTACGCAGTCTTCATTCTTGACTAAATTGATTCTCTAGTCATCTCGTAGAGTGGATGTAGAGAGAAGCCAACGGTGGTACATGTGTTCCCTTGAGTCTCTTAACAATAAAAGCCAGTTACTTTTGATTGACCTATGAAATATATGTCTCCTTGTGTACTTCTAAAAACGTTTGCAGTCTGCTCCAGGGATATACATGTACATATGTTCTTTTAACTGCCAGAGATGTGAAAAACATCAGAGTTTAGGAAATGACAGAGTGAGTGGGTGGCAAGAAAGGATCGCATAATCCTCCAAGTCAATCTTGGGGCAGAGACTAATTTCAGGATGTGAATAGCAGCTGTGGGTTTTCACTGCTTATAGTGCATCAAAATTCTTACAAATTTTCAGACTGGGACAACATGACTGAGAATCTGAAGGGGCTTTAATGCAGGCTCAGGCCTCCTTGCTTTCCTTCTCCTCACCCCAAACCTTAAAGTAAAGGAACGATTGAAGAAGTCTCATGCTTCACCTTATTGCCAAGTACATCACAATTTTTACAGTGATGAAATCAGATTGTTTCTTTTGACCATACTGTGAGCATATCTTTCAAAGTATACTTGATGGTATCTCTCTCATTGCTCAAATCAAAAGGATCTAGATTTTATTGCTAAGTCTGGTCTTTTCATGGGTGCTAACGTTGATCAGTACAGAAACAATAGCACATGTTATACACATTTAGCCAAATAAAGACCTGATACTGAAAGTATTTATGAGATTTGCAAAAATAAAGAGAGAAAAAGGCAGCCCTTCTGAGTCTACATGATCCACAAGGTCATATGGTTAAGACTCACCACCGTCCAAGCTAGCCACACACAGGGGAGCACAGGAGGAGGACAGCCAACTTGGCTAGGGATGGCAGTAGTGTCACTGATCTTCTCACTGCCTGCCTTGCTGCTTTGTTTGGGCAGTTTTTTGTGTGAAAGTGAAAAAAATCCTAAATCCTATGGCAGGCCTGTCTCAGCAGCACTTATCACAGCAGATTTCTGAGTTTTAGTAAATATATGGAGAGCTACTCCATATGCCAAGGTACATGCCTGACATTCTTATAATGCTTACTCGGACCCTGATGGTCCCTTGCCTTCAAAAAATACACCTGCTACCTCATCTAGGGTGCCACATTGTTCATGTCTTAAATGTCCAGGTAAGAAAGTAAAGGAATATGAACAGAGCCCCAAATACGATAGAAATCCAAACCAAAGCAAATTTTCAATTAAGATGCAATTGGGATTGCTCTAGTTCAAGTCTCTAATGCCAATTGTATTAATTGGGAGATTAAGATCCAAGATACTAAATACTGATATGACTCAATTACGCATGGTATAATAGGATGCCATTCAGTTCCTGGACTATTTTGTTCCCTCCCCATGGGGTTGTCTTGTCTGTTTAGATCATAGTTTCTTTGGGACTTGAGCTTGCTACTGCTCCGCTGAGTGTCTAGCACAATAGTGGTCCTTTCACAGCTGGCCCCTTGGCAATCCAACAAGACTACACTTACTATTGCTATTGTTCAGTGGGAATTTTTCCATTAACTTTAACTGGAATTAGATAAGGCTTATAAACCCTTTGAAATACATTACTCATAATGTTGAAGTAGAGCTGTGCTTCAGTATATTGTTTCATGGAATGTCAAAGGTCAGAAGCAGAAACAATCCCAGACATTGTTCCAGATTCTAACTTTTGACATTCTGCAAAACAATCTTTTGGACTGCTTTTCTCAGACTTTCATGACCATCTTCTGACAGAAGATGCATGTGAAATTAGGCTGATGCCTTGTTTTATTTCAGGCAAAACTTGTCAGCAAGCGAGCATAAGTGGTACACGGAGAATACGTTGGGCTTGGGTCTTCTTTGCCTTCGCACTATTATTGCTTTCAATTACATTTCTTATTGTTCCATGTGCTTTGCACATGCTTAATTTGATATGACAAAAGCTGAATGTAAACCCAAGTATGTTTTAGTAGTTTTGAATGCCTAAATATTCTCAAAGGTGGGACGACCCCATGCATGTGTAACCCCAGACAACTGCACATGTCAAATCTGCATGCTTTTATACCAAGAGTCTGCGTATAATTGCAATGTAGAGGTATACCAGATAATACCATTTAATTACCATGTGCACTATGAGTTATCAACTATACACTTACAATTTTATACAGAAATAAGTCCGTGTCCCCAGTACTTTTGACCTCAGCCACACAAGCCCAAATGGATCTTAGAAAACTTATTCCACGTATGATTCTGCATTACTAATCCCAAGACTAGAAACAGTTGTATTAGGCAACACATAAACCCCAAATCAAATTGAAATGTTTGCATTGAAATATTTATTATTGAAACATGGCCTTTTCTCAGCATAAAATCTTTTCATGCGGTATTATTCATGGGATGGATATTTTCTTTTTGTAACTGATTTTAAATGAAGATTTTTATTGAAGCGTTTTTCAAGAAAAAATTAATCAAATTCCATCTGTTCACGTTATTTTTTCTTACCAAAACTGAGCAGTGTTAAACTTAAAGACTATTCAAATTAGCTCCAAAGTAGTTTGGGCACATTTTTTCATGTAAATATTGAGGGAGATCTTGTGAAATTTAGTTCACAATTGAGCCAAGAGCAGTCAAAGCAGCGTGTAAAATTTTCACTATTACATTTTTTGCAATCTTATTTGCTTCAGAACTGAAAAGGACAGTCCATACTGTTTGCACTCTGACAAAAATTGGAGAAAATAAGCATTACCATAATTGCTTGAAAATTGGACAAACAAGGCATGCAGAAACTCAGTCCAGGTAAACAGCAGCCCGTCTGCCACCAAAACTCTCTAGAACACAACCTGGAGTGATGGCAATTCACCACCGCATGATCCTGAGCTGCAGGAGCATACTGGGCTCTAATTCAGATGCTAAGAGACTTAGGAAATGGAGAACAAAAGGATCATTTTCTCTTCAAAAGTCACTGTCCTGATAACCCAGCTCTGCAGATTAATAGCAGGTTACTCCATAAACAGGGCTACTTGCTTCACTAAGAAGACAAAATATAAGATATCAGTCAACCTAAGAAAATAGCTCAGAATATAATCTAAACAAGTTAATTTTGAATTATTATTCCTGGTTTGCAATAATTATTGGCTATTAAACATTTTCAGGCATTTTACTTGCTTATAACTTGTAAAATTTTCCTTTTGATGTTCTTTAGGAAATGAAAGACTAAGCTAATATTAAAACAAGATTTTCTAGTATATCCAAAGCTGAAAGAAAACTCCCAAAGTGTTTACCAAATAGGTACTTGCCATGAGTTAGGAAATTGGTGGTTCAAATGTCATGGGGAAATAGCATGTCAGTGCAAGTTCTTTAGTGATCAATAAAGTATTCTGCATTCAGGCTTCACAAAAAGGTTTCTGAGAACCTTCTCAGACTCCCCTAGGGACAAGCCTTTGACATATTCATTGACACCTACTGGGGTAGTTGTCTTTCTAGTTTTGCTATAAGACAGCAATTTGCCACCTCATTATCAGTGTGATTGATGAGAACACCATCTGAAAATCTGTCACATGATGATTGTTGGTTTGACTCCTTCTCTAGATTGATCTCCTTAAAGACATACACTGATGTGCATGACAAAATGTTTTCTGGGGAAAGATGCCAATGACAGGTTTTTTGAAAGAAACTGCAGTTTCTGCAAAAGCAATTGACTCTTTCCTCCCTCCTCCCCATCCTTCCAATTCTTTTTTTTTCCTCTCTTTGATACTGGTTTTTAAAAAGTAGAACATTAGACAGCATTTGCTTTTAATGACATTCCAGAGCTGGCTCGCTCTACTGGCAAATGCGGTGTCTTCGGCACTAGTGTGTGTGAGACACTTGTAGATCTCTGAACAAAAAGTGCCTTGTAAATCAGAGATATAATCAGTGCACAAATACTAACCCTTACTAAGAGCCCACTAAGTATTACATCACTGCAGTGCTTTTGAAAGTTTGCATAATTTCTCCCTCTCTAGCTACTTGTTACACTTATTTGTAGCTCCTGTATATATATATTTTTTTAGCTGAACACCCTACATTTTTGATTGTTCCTTTTCTCCTTTCCACAGTTAGTCCCACTTTGTAGGTGGTGGCTGTCCTGTTACAGGGAGGTGAGGCTGCACCATGGTGGGAAGCCAAGTAAGCTAATCTCTCGTTAGCCTAACGGAAACACATAAGATAAAATCCTCTGTTGCTGTGTCTCCCCAGCTGCCGTGGCTGGCAGCAGCTTGGTGGAGGTGTGGCTGGCCACCTATTACTGCTCAGTGCAGTGCTGTCCCCATCTGCTGTGTGACGGTGGCAGATCTCTATCTAAGCTTCATTTAAGAAAGTGTTTCTAATCATAACATTTACAGGCCATCTTTGTACTTCAGGAACGAGCTGGAGTTCACACTGAAAGCCACAGATTGCAACCACAGTATTTCGATGTTATGGTCTCACTGCTGGACGGACACTGTCACTGCGCTCCACTTGCATGCAGGTTGGCAGCCCTCAGTTTGGGGGCATCTGAATAGCCCTTCCCTGTACCCCCTTGCTACTGGTGTGAAGGCAAAGAGCATGGGACAGGGACTGGACTGTGATCTGCTCCCCACCCAGGTTCTGCCAGGTAATGCGGGTATAACAAATGCTTTAGCACCTGCCAAGAATCAAGGGTGGTCTCACGTGCTGGTGTTCATGCAAGTTCCTCAGTCTCATTTAAGACTGACTGAGACTGTAGATACAGTGAGAACCTGAGTAATAATTTAAGAAAACAAAATATTTTGGCCAACCTGGATTTGCAGGTTTTTCTTGCAGTTTTGTGGAGTATAAACTCCATTAGCAATACTTCTTCTTTTTGTTTTTCTGCATTTTTACTTCCTGACAAAACAACAGTCTTCCTCTTCCACCCATTCACTGGCAGATTTCCCTTCTTTTCGCTTCTTCTTTTTCATTCTGCTACAACCTTTCCAATAGAGAATATCACCATATCATTCACTGACATAAAATTGGCAACTAACAACTAGGATAAATAAAGATTAAATGCGGATGTTAGACTTGAAACCACAGTTACTCCAGGACCCAGAACATCACCTTGAAATACAAAATCCGGTATATTAATTTCTTCCAAGATTCTACAGAAAACTGTAACTGTAATATAATCAGCATAAAAACATGTCTGCTTTCACCCAAAAAAATAGTCTTTCATACTATCTTTCAGACTATTTTTCAGCAAATAGTCTTTTGCCTGTTTGAGTAGTATGCAATTTTTTATTGACTACTGTTTGGGAAAGAAGATCCCAATCTGTAAGATATTCAAGGATCTGATCTCTATGAACAGTGGATGTATTCTAATCCACCCTCCTTAAATGACTTATACAAACATATCCAACCATTTATATAAAGACTTGGAGTTACAGATTGTCTTAAAGCTCTTTAAAATGCATTTTCATTGAATTATTATAGAAAAATAGCCTCTTAGAAGATACTAGATGAAGCCTTTGAGAGCTTTGCTCTTCAGTATCATTAAAAAACCAACAAATATGCTGGTTAGTGTTCTTTGACCAGAGAAAAAAGTACTGCTTCTCCTATCTTCTGCCTCTGCGTTTTTCAAATATTAAATAAGGTTCACTGGGGATAGACACAGTGCGAGACCCACTGTATTCACTGAAATGCAGAATTCTCTAAAGTTAAATGAAACAGCTCCATGTAACACATCCTAGTAACAGTGAGAGGGGACTGTTTCAGCTAATTGACATTGTAGTGGGATTTTAAGCAAGCAGACCGCAATGGGGACTTGGAACTTAGTTAAAGCCTTAAGGAAGACCCCTCGGATAATGAATATAAGTACAGAGGCCCAGGGAAAGACCCTCATCTGATGCTGTTGTTGCAGTCTCATTGATTTCCACCAAACTACAACGGTTTGCCCAAGTTAACAACGTGGTCCTGTACCACATACTCAAGCTGACAATGTTGGTAAGACAAGCACTTGCTACCCTAGAAGGGGATATTTGCTTGTTCTGTATCAGACCAGAGAGCAGCGTCCCAGTAACACAGGCTCGCAGGTGCTCCTCTCCTTGGAAGCTGCGCGGGAGGCAGGACCCAGCCTTCCTGCAGTGCCACTGGGTCTGAGGGTGGCTGCAAGGAGGAGGGAGGGCAAGGATGCAGGAGAAAAGAGAGGTCGGGGAGGGGGGACCCTAGCACAATGTGGAATGACTTCAGGCAATTAAAAGGAAAACGAATGAAATATCTGGCTGAATGCCAAAGTGCATTTGCCCCCCCCCCCCCCTTCTTCGCTGCCAATAGTCCATGAAAATGGGAAGGTATGTGAGGAATTCCCCACTTTATATTCCAGCTCCCATCTATTGTATTTTAGCTATGCCAGAGCAACACTCTTATTCTCCCATGCAGCCTGGGAAGAGTCAGGCATCTTGTCCGACAAGACTGATGACAGGGCTGAGGCTGACTGAGCAGCAGCCGGGTTTATCAATGCAAGCTGAAGGAATCTGCTGATCAGATAGGGAAACAAGAGCACTGACTTCTGCAGTGAACCACCTTTTGGGGAGATCTCTTTTGTTGCTTCTCTTTGATCTATAGGAAAATAAACAGCCTTTGCTTAGTCATTCTGCTTGCAGCAGTAGGAGGTCAGGATAGCAGATCGATATTGTTACGTGGTAGGAAGCATTCAGAGCTGTCCTACTTTTACTATACTCCTTGAATCTCCTAAAAACCTGTTCTTTGGTTTTTGTTGTACAACAAAATCCTCTCCCTGTTGAACCTAGTGGCAAAAATCCTACAGATGATGGCAGAGACTGGAATTCAGTTATAGAGCATTTCCTAATTGTCTCCAAATATGACATATATTAATTGAGTCTAGCAAAAACCCTTGTGAGGTAGACTAATATCAGTAGTATACACCTGCCAAAAATCATGGCTCTTCCAAGCTGGAAAAGAAAATGAGAGTCCTTACCACAACAGAGGCACCAAACGGGCTCTTTGCAGGAGGCCCTTCTTCCTGCACAGCAGAGCCCTGTACTGGGGGAGATGCTCAGTCCTGCTGTTGGGGTCACCCTGCAGCAGCCCCCAGAATTAACTGCTTTCTTCCTTGCAGCAGAGGGTCCCGCACAGCACAGCACCTTTCCCCAGCCCCGCTCTTGGTGGGAGCTGCAGTGCCAGCACCCAGCATTATAGCCCAACCAGCTCCCCTGCCCCAGGCTCCAGCACTGGGGCACGGAGTCCAGCATGACTTTTTGAGTAAAAAGATAATGTGTTAAATATATATGTACATCTATCTAACAGTTTATCAGCTGCACTTTGTGTTTCTCCTGATACAGTACTTAATCTCCTCTTTTAAGGGTTTCATACTTTCAACATTTCAAGTAATACTGATGATCGTAATACTCATTGCAAGGCAAGACGTCCTTTTTATTTTGAGAACATTTCCATAAAATACTGTGGGATTTATTCTTTCATTCTTTCCTTTAACGTTCAAGGGTATTTTAACTCAGTGAATTTTATAATAGGCTATGCACATTGTTAAAATTGTCAACTGTCGGCTGAACATGAGCCGGCAGTGTGCCCAGGTGGCTAAGAAGGCTAACAGCATCCTGGCCTGTATCAAGAACAGTGTGGCAAGTAGGGACCGAGAGGTGATCGTCCCCCTGTACTCGGCACTGGTGAGACCCCACCTCGAGTACTGTGTCCAGTTTTGGGCCCCCTACCACAAGAGGGACATTGAGGTGCTGGAGCGGGTCCAGAGAAGGGCAACGAAGCTGGTGAGGGGTCTGGAGCACAAGTCTTACGAGGAGAGGCTGAGGGAGCTGGGGGTGTTCAGTCTGGGGAAGAGGAGACTGAGGGGAGACCTTATTGTTCTGTACAAGTACCTGAAAGGAGGCTGTAGAGAGACGGGGGTCGGTCTCTTCTCCCAAGTCACAGATGATAGGACAAGGGGTAATGGCTTCAAGTTGCGCCAGGGGAAGTTCAGGTTGGATATTAGGAAACATTTCTTTACTGAAAGGGTTATCAGGCATTGGAATGGGCTGCCCAGGGAGGTGGTGGAGTCACCATCCCTGGAGGTATTTAAGAAACGTGTAGACATGGTTCTTCAGGGCATGCTCTAGTGTCCAAGATTACTGGTTTGCGGTGGGGTGCTGTGTGGGTGGGTGATGGTTTTTGGTTTGGTTGTTGTTGTTGTGTGTTCAGGTGGTGGGTGGTGGTTTTGTTTGTGGTGGTTTTTTTTTTTTTTTTTTTTTTTACTGTTGGTTGGACTCGATGATCTCTGAGGTCCCTTCCAACCACTACGATTCTGATTCTGATTCTGATTCTGATTCTGAAAAATGTCCTTTAAAGAAGGTACTGAATATTTATGATTTGTATATATTAAAAAAACCCCATAAACCATTCTTGATTTCAAAATTACTTCAGTACAAGTGAAGTGTGTTTGAATAAGCACTCAAACCTTGAAAATTGGAATTCTATACTCAGGAAATGAGGCCTGATGAAAATACCTTTGAATCTTAACAAATTTTTTTGAATCTTGCAAATGGTTGTTAACACAGAGGCTGATCTCATTGCAGATTTGCCTAGTTTTTGGTTTTTTTTTTCTTTTAAATCAAAAGGTTTTTAATATCTCAGGAAAAACATGCTGACTAAGGTACAAACTACAACCATATAAATAGCATGCCTAAAATTACACTGTCTGAAATTGAAAACACGATGTCCATAATTATGTTTTCCCTATTTGTTCTAAAAATACAACATAAAATCAATTTTTGATAAAAATATCCTGCTTCATCTGCAGAAACCTTAGATGGAAAATAGGAAAAATTTGTGAAATTTTAATTTTTCTCCTCCTCTCAAATTTTTTTGAATTCTCTTTTCTACTAATTTTTTCTGACCAGCTCTACTAAAATAATGGCAGCTCTTTCCCTCTGTCTTTCTCTGCATACATTCAAATATACACGCATGTGTATACTTCATAATTTTGTAGTGAATCTGTTAAAACCAAAAGACTTTTTTATCCAAAAGTATGAAGAGCATGCACATGTACTATATTCCAGGGGATTTCTTAGTTGTCATATGAATACCTTCCTATAGGTTCTCATGCAGTTTGACATAAGGATATAGGGCTTCTTGAACAGGTCCATGATTTAATGATTAGCAGCTGCAGCGGAAGGGATTTCTGGCCTAGTTTTGGTTGCACGCGTTCAGGGAGACACTCCAAACTTGTTTTATATCACATTACATAGCAACAGAATACAGAAAACCCCAGCACTTCTCTTTCTGAGCGCGGACAGTTGAGAGGCAATAAGAATTAGAATTAATAACAAGGAAATAACAACTAACAAGGAATGACAACACTGCATACAGTGATGATGCCCTTAAATCATGCAGCAAATTCGATTCGAGGCACATAAATGATTTATCTCGTTAATGTAATTGAGCACAGACTTTCCACTTCTCCAGTTCCCTTTCATGAAGGGCTCCTTGCTCAGAGAATGTTGTCCCATCTCATTTGTCTATGTCTGCAGATGAGGAAATTCACAACTTGTGCTGTTACTTCAAATAGCAATCCTTCTGACAGCCCTAGAGCTGAACACCCCTGGGCCAAATTCTCCTCAGCTTACTTCGGTGCAACATCTGTGTCAGTGGAGATATTGATTGTGCTGGTATACCAGAAAGGATCATGTGAAGTTAGTGGGCTTATCTGGCTTTTGAAAAGCATAAAGAAGGGGGCATCTAGATGGAGATTCTGGTGCCCAGAGGACTAAACTATGTGTTTACAGCCCACTAGTTGCCTCATACAAATGTTCTCTCTAGACTGAAGTTGCATCTAATAGTGCTTGCCACAGGGTCTTGGCTTTCTCCTTTTTCAGAGCATACCATATATTTCGTGTGTCCTGATTCTTTAGGCTTCCTTTCCATGAAAGTAGAGTAGGATTGGGAAGGGCCAGTACACGTGTAGGTTTCACCCTACCTGGGAGCAAAGACACAGCCATGATTTGCAGCCAGGCACAGGGACTCAGGTCCAGAAATACAGACATGACCAGAGTGTTCCAAAGGCATGAAGGACCTTCCTCTATTTCCAGAACTGCTCTGTGGAAAAGTGTTGATTCATGGGCAGAAGGTGAGGTTCAATTCACCTTACTTCAGATGTCTACAGCATACACTTGTACATCTGAGTCCTTTTTTTAACAAGGATGTAATGAAAACAGGCTTCTGTACTGACATTCCTCTTACTTACAACTTAAATTACTAACTTCAAAGTTAGATTTAATCAGAAACTCTGCTTATTTCTCTCCAATATCTCTAAGGAGATTAAAGATGGTAACTCTGAAGTAGAAGTCTTCACTGCAGGATGTAGAGTTGGGAGACAAGAGTCCACATACGGCATTGGAGTGCATTAGCTACCTGACTTTGTGCTAGGTTTATCACAGATGCAACCTATGACTGAAGTCAGAACTGGATGAATTAACTTTGGGTTTGTACCATCATAAATGATGACAAAACTTAGCCCTTGATCAAAGCATTTTTTTTTCTTTTTTTTTTTTCTATATGGAAAAAGTAAAAAGTATAAATAAATAATAAAGAGTTTACTTCCAAATGTGGTTTTTGGGGCCATTTTTTTTTCTACTGAAGGCATCTTTAGCTGGTAAGTTAGCTGGCATTTATCAATCTTCTAAATATGTGACCGTACTGGAATACCCTTTTCTTTGCTAACAACACTTACCCTGGACCTAATATCTCTGTATAATCTAATCTATATATCTACATATGCTATCATCTTCTTGGACTCTTGGACTTTGGCATGTTACTTAGCAGACATAGAATTGTCATCATAGTGATTGGGAGTTGTCTGACACATTGCTTATCAGCTGGCCCTGTTCTTGAGAAGTTCTCCTTATTGTAAACTTTTATCGTTTCCTTATTTTGCATGAAAAAGTTTAAAAAAAAAAAGATGCAAAGCAGCAACAATTGTTCAATTCACTATGCAAATAAATTCATATAAAAGATAACTGCTGAACTTGAATTACTAATTAGTCAGTAAAAACATGGAAAGGGAATGAGGTCAAGAGGAAGAAGAAGAAGCACTTGGAGGCATCATCTTCTAAGATCTGGGCCGATAAGCAGGTATCCATACAGCCACAAACCAAACCCAGAGATCTGCAACCTCATTGCAAAATTTAAATTGCCAACTGCTTCAGCTTCATGAAAAATGTGCTTAGCAGTGCTGTCTTCGCTGGGACTTCCAAAGATTTATACAGAAGATGACATTATGTTTTTCCCATGTTCCATAGCCACGTGAGGGAGAAATAATGTGTTGCTTTATTCATCTTCTTTTACTTTAGCAGCACAGAATCATACAATAATTTGGGTTGGAAGGTCCCTTCAGAGGTCATCCAGTCCAATCCCCTGCTTGAAGGAAGTCCAGTTAGAGCAGGTTCCTCACGTCTGGTAAAGTTTTGAATATGTCCAAGGGCAGAGATTTCAAAACATCTCTAGACAACCTGGACCATCCTCATAGTAAAAAAAAAACATTCTTCCTAGAGACGGGAGGCTCTGGAGTAAACAGTCTGATGATGTGACGTGTTGAATATGAATACTACAAGACAATCCCCACAGTCATCCATTACAGGAGGAAAGACTGAAAAAAAAATTCAAATTCCGTCAGCTGCCTTTTATTACAATGCAAATGCAAACATAAATCACCCTAAATTCACTGTTTGATATGACCAGCATTTTTACTAATTAAGCAAGACAAACAGTATCTTTCCTTCTCTCCTCTTACTTCTTCTCTTCTCTGCTCTTTTCTTCACTGAGAGTAAGCAGACATCACAGTGTCTTTAGCCTAGCCTTTCACATGCATATTTGTGTTTGCAATTTTTGGAAAAGTTTGCAACTTTTCTCTGTGTATGAATAATGAGATAAGAGCAGAACACAAGTAAAAGCAGAGACAGGGTAATCTTAAAAAAAAAGGTCATTACAAAGCGTGAGGAGAATGAGAAAACCTCTTGCCTCTTACTGTATAGTTAAGAAAAGCGTTGTGGTCTTGGATTTAAATGGGATGAATAGAGTCATTATACGAAATGATGACATTGGGCACAGGCCCAACAGACTCTTGACATTCTTTCTGACATTCCCAAAATAGACTTCGCCTAATTATAATGTTGTTTATGTCCATTTTTAGTGGCAAATATTTTTGGAATGTTGTTCTTTCTGCAAAGAAAACCCAAAGCACTTAAATCATAATTTTTAGCCGTTATATTAAAATTAAGAAAAAACTCAAGTGTTGGGTAATTGCTAAAGGCTTTTTGGCGTATTACTTTCTGTAAGCTGACAACAACAACAACAGTGCATCAGCAAGTTTCTGTTTTCAGCTGATACTCACTTTCAGTTTAATTGCACAAGATGCTAAAAGCCCTGATTCTTATGTTCTTTTCAGACTCAAGTACACTGCAAGCAAAGGTATGGCCTGCAATTTGCAGCGTCACGTTTGAGCTGCACTAATCTAGGATGCAGGGCTAATAAAAGCAGAGGTGATTTGTCAGGGTGCGCTTACTGTGCGCATATATACACTATCTTTTCAGAGTGACAATTTACCATGGCAGTGCTGATATAATTCAAACAAATACAGCCTGTTAGGGTACTGGAGATTAGACAACTTCTGACTCAGGCGAGTACATCTGGTTCTACACGTTAAAATTTGCCTGTGTGCCATATGTCATGTGAATTAGATTTCCTTTTCGCAGAGCTAAATACCAGATTAATCTGAAATGTGTCAGTTCACAGGGTGTAAATAGCTGTACAACAGGTCATCTTGAAATACTGCAGGAAGATGTGCAGCAACAGTCCCGCTGAGCACTAGTGGAGTATGCACCCAGACACATACGCAGACTTATACTTATTTATTTAAATGTCAATTTTTTATTTGTGGTTATGCATATTGGTATGTTTTTAAAATCTCCCAGAACCCACTGTTTCTGAAAGCTGAGTCATAGTGGATGACACATGCACAGACGCAGAACTGCAGGAAACAGTGCAGTGTAAGTATATGGAAGTAATTATGGAAAAAATGGTTTGCTTCTCAAGCACACACAAAGTCTTCCTCACCTGAATATATGAAACCATTTAAATGAGGATGCCTTCTGTGTATTTTCTCCTGAACCTCTAACCCACCGAGTAGCAGCAGTGAATAGCAATCCTTTCAATAGTGGGCATCAAAGTATGAATTAGACATTGCTATTCTATTGGCAAGATTAATTTATCAAAGGTTTTCAGAAGCTGTAGTAAATAAAGGACAAATCCACATCAAAGACATGTCTAGGTTACTTTCTTAAAGGCAATGTACCAAACAAGAAAAGATTATAGAGCAGTTGAGGATTAGGGGTTATCAAGTCCACCTTAAAGTGTCAGGTTAAAAAATGGTTTCATTGTTAAAGGACCATAGTGGATGTCTGATTTGATAAGTATGTTCAAAAGAATATTTATTTTAAAAGATGTAGCAAATTATTGATGAAAAAGAAAAGATTTGCCTTCAATTTCAAATTGAGACCAGCCAAATTACAGAATGTGTAACTAAAGTAAAAGGCATTTGCAAAGACTTATACCTGTATCTTCGGAAATAAACCCAGCAGGTGCAGACCTCTGTTTACAACAACCAGGCACTTTAATGTTAGCTTCTAAAAGATAGGCCTGGGATGCTTGGATTTGGATTACCCGATCTTCGCTTCTGTGTTTTCATTCAATGGGATTGTATAGATTGAAGCTCAGCTTGGTTTTGAGAAGAATTCCCAGGGTTAAGTAGTTGAATGCAGACAGCAGTGAGTTGCAGAAGTCTCACACATTTACCAACAGAGTTTACTGGTCAGAATGTATCAATGGTAAGGGGACACTTGATAATTTTTTTTTAAAAATGTAATTGTAAGGAAATACATTTCTACAGTACCACCAAATGTGTATTCAAGGTGTAAATATGTGCATTTTGTATTTGATATGCTCTTAAAAAGTCAGACTTGGGTTGGATACTGAAAACCTCAGGATAAAGTCTGATTCAATGTATGACGTGCGCCAATGGGAAGTCAGGATTAGGTCTAAATTCAGAACATGTTGTAAACCTTGACAAATAACTTTCTGGACCAGGTCTGTGAAAGCTAATTGACTGGCTGGATCACAAACATATGCATAGCCTGGAATATGTGCTGGATGGTATCATGGCATTAGAAAGTGTTTTTCCAAACATTCTCCCTGGTTTTGTTTCAATAGCTGCCCCTACGCTACGAGGTTCTGACAGCTTTATCAATTGCATCTCATACTTGGTCACACTGATGATCACAACAGTTCTAAAAGGAAAGATTTGATGGAGAGCTAATGCTAAAAATGTAGAACTGACTTTAGGTTAAATGACATGCAATAGGCCTGTCACCTCCAGCTCATATTCTGAGGATTTATTTCTGCCCGGTGATATATAACAAATTATCTAGGTGTACTTTCAGAGCTACAGCTGCACTTTTTTTTTTTTTCCAATTTCCTTCTTTAGCTTTATTAGACCAATAGTTGTGCATACTAAAACAATCCCAATGTAAATGTTTACACTTAATCAGAAACATCAAGAACTAGCACTTTTTCCTATTCTTTGCTTCAGGAAAAATATGTTGATTTTTTCCTGATACCGCCAGAGGAATATTGTTTCTCTCCCTCCCTTTCCTTCAAATTAGAATGACTAAGAATTAATCTGTGAGTGCTAAATAATGCTGAATTAGGACAGTTTATGTCTAGGTTACAGGATTCAAAATACTTTTTTTCTGTTCAGTCCTTTGTTTAGCCTCTTTGATTTATTAATGGAGGCTTCTTTTTGATCTGGCTTTACCTTGTCAGTCCTTCATGTCCCACCCATGGACTTTTTATTTCTTTTTCATCTAGTGATGTTGGCAAAGAACTCTTAAAAAAAAAAAAAAGACAGAGGGAGGGATTTGGGATTGTCATATAAAACCTGTGTTACTCAGTTTTCAATATCTCATTGAACTTCTCACAGCTTTGATATTTTAAGTAGGTATCACAACAAAGGGAAAAAAAGTGACTGGAAAGGTAATGCAGTGTATTAGGCCTGTTAATGGCCCTGAAAGTCCCAAGAAAACTTGCTGAAAGAAGGATCCTTTCCCATGAGTACTATTTAATTTCTCTGAGAGGGTTTTCCTGGTGAATTAAAACTCTAAAGAGCGCATTTAAGCAATGCACCTGCTATCTTAGCCTATGCTATGTGCACAGTGACATTCACTTTTATTTTAAAAATCCTTTTGCTAAAACGTCTATGGTAGAGAGATTTCTGGAGAATTTGTTTCTTCTTTTGCTCTGCTGCTAATACACTTGGGAAATGTGAAAAAATGGAATAGAAACCCAAGTTTTTCCCATAAGGGCAGAGCAAGATTAAAAAAAAAACATGATAAGAATATTTTATTAAATAATTCCTCCTACAAGTTGTAAGTAATGACCCTGCTCTAACACTTCAAATTATTAAGTGTGACAGTACAAAGCAGATTAAACATCTATTTTGAAGAATTTAACAGTGTAACATATGGAAGCCTAACAAGCAGAAGGAGTGAGCTGGCTTTTACGTTGTCATTTGGGGTCATGGGAGACCTTTAATCATAATCTACAGTCTTAACTTAAAGTTGTCTTTCCTATTGGCCTGTCTGATCAACAATCACCATTAATAAGTGGTTGCCTTTCAAAATCAGTCTTTTATAGTAAGAGGACAACATGGACAACATGGGACTTTTTCCAGCTCTGTGATACAATCAGGGTTGCTCCCACATCTGGCTCGCTGTGGAGACATGGTACTATAAATGAAAAGGTGGTGTATCCTACCAGTACAAGGGAGTTTGGGGGGGCGCTGAGAATGGCAAGACAGAGGCATGGTGTGGGCTCTATGATTATGAGCTGGTAGATGCAAAGAACTGCAGCAGAACGCTCCAAACAGATAGGCGGTCATTCAGCTCACATGTGGGAAATGGGACAGGCATTCCTGTGTTTCCACCCCTTTCTTCCAGCAAGGATGGCTGGAGTGAGCCTTGGGGAAAAGTCACAGCAAGTACTGGTGCTTTGCAAGAAGCCTTGTCACAGAGTGTCACTGGGAAGCTGTGGCCAACTGTGCGTTGATATATGCTGCAAAAATACGTAGTTAGTTTTAATAGGACTTTATTTTGTACAGTGACCTTCATTTGCACCCCAAATACTTTGTGGTTCTGGCAATTAGCTAAATGAACTGGTCACACAGGTTCCCATAAAAACTAACCCCTTTGGTACCAGGGCACTAATACAAAACATTGGACTTGATGCACACAATGTTCATATCATGCTCACCAACCTCCAAAGAAAACCACAGAAAGGAAGACATCTCAAAATGTATCTAGGGAAGCATCAGCTGCTGATTCAATCTTGTAAGCAGCTTCCTATGACCATAGCACATTGATGCCTTGTGCAGAGCTAGAAAAAGTTCTTGAAACTGCTCTTAAGACTTTGCCAAACATCCGGTCTGCCAGCGAACAGAGTCAAAACTTTTCTTCAATGAGCCTTCTAAAATCAGTATCCAACTTTTCAAACAAACACTCTAAAGCTTATGATGGTAATTCAAAACTCTTGCTGAGCTTACACAGTCAGATTCCACACATACAGGTTGTTTTTTTTCTGATAGATTTATGATTCAAAAGACTGTCTATGTTATATTGGTGTGTGGACCCTTCTTTCATTTTTCATAAAGCTGTCTTGCCTCCCATTCCTCTTTGTCTGCTTTTGAAATGAGAAGTCCAGGTAAAAAGTATTTTACTGATCTAAATGTTCACATGGGCTGTACATAGCCTAGAAACAACCAGTGACTTACTAGGGTAATTTAAAATTTGCGCTTCTCTTGGCTTTTGTATGACAAAGGGATGATGCCAGCCAGGCCCAAAAGTCAAAATTAGTTGAGTGGCTCCTGTGCTATGTGTAAGAAAAGGAATTAACACTACTAGCATGGAGCAGCCACTGAAATTCCTGTAAAGAGCATTACTGGAAATAGTACTTCTATGAATCTTTTCCATGCCGGATTTTTTAAGGAAAAAGAAACAGAGATAATAAATTTTGGGTTGATCACAACCAGTTTATTATCTAGGGGATGCAGTGAAAATGTGAAACCCTGTGGAATCTATTTTCCTTGCACGAACTTTGGACTCTGTCAGCCACACAGAGACACTGAGCACCTTCAAACATTTTGATCCTACTGGAATCAGGGGGAATGGAAACTTTAGGAAAGGGCTATTTTCTTACAGGATCAAGCCTTACACCTTACAATCCAAACTGTTCAGATGTTTGCACATCTAAAATAATAAAGACTTTATATGACACCATCCCTGCTTTCTTGAATAGACAATAACAATAATTCAATTATTCTCAATTTCTTATTAATTATTTTCAATTTCTGGTCCCCTATTCAAAAATACAATAGTGCTGGTTGGATTGCACGACAGAGCAGTTTCTACATTACATTTCCGAAATCAGTGATTATTGATTCAAGGATGTGAATTAAACATTTCTCATAGATTAGACTTGCAGAATCTAAGTCCTGGAAAACAAGTGGCATTGGCCCTTCCAACATATAAAAAACAACAAACTTATTTTCATGACAGAATTCTGTAATATTCTGTCTGGACAAAATTTAGTTTTGAACATCCATAGAAGAATATAGAAGGAAAGAGCTTGATCCAGAATGCAGTTTTACTTCTAAATAATTTGATTAATTTATCTACCACTGAGTGGGAGGGTTTTATAGAACTGAGTTTTAAATTGTAGTAACCAAAACAAAAAAAAAAATACAAGATTAATTTTGACAAAGCATAAGAGCAACACAGATCAGCCATTGATCATCCTCGAGCTGCGGCTTGGCTTTCCCCATTGTGACCAACTCGCATCTCCCTTTGTGTGATTGGCTTTTGAAATTACATGTTTCAACCATTGCTTAAATCTCTTTATTTCATGATCTCTCACATTAAAGATCCTTCAAATCTGACCTACACATTGAGTTGTTTCAATTAGAGATGACCCCAGCTTTAACTTTTCAGAAATTGCTTGTTTCTTGTGGCCCGGCTACAGAATGGGACATAATAGAGGGTTTCCAGTGGTAATGGGAGAGCTGAGCCCTGGAAAGACCTGAGCCCCAGCTCGGTGCTGTGCGAGCCACATCCCCGAAGCACCTGGCCACACTCGGGCTGACAAAAAGCCCTGCCATTATTCACCCATGAAAGTGGTGTGCTAAAACACAATGCCCTGAAAAACTAACCGCAACAAAGCCCCCAAAGTAAGGCAACTTCATTTCCGTGTGCCGATCAACCAATGCTTGAGATAGAAGATAATGACTGATTTCTCAGGTAATGCCACAAGGAGAAACAGGCTTTTTTTGTTCTGTTTGAAAAGAGGTTTTCTGACAGTGGCAATGACAAGAATAATTTTTATATTTTTCCACTATTTTTCTAAATGATCCTTTCTATTGAAAATTCCAAGACTGGGTCATATCATCAAATCTGAGAAATTCAGATTTTATTATTAAACTTTACATTAACCTTAGAGCTGATATTTCTGTAGGATTCATTTTCTGTTGTATATTGTGATTCTTCTGGGTCTTATTTACTACCTATAGGAGGGACTGGTGGCATCTTTGAAACCATTTTCCTCAATAAAAAAAAATCAAAAGCACTTCTGGAAACATCAGAAGTTAGTGTTCTAATGGCTGCAGTAAATTTAAAAAATTAAAAAATTTTAAAAAAATCCAAAGAAAGCATTAAGCCTTTGTCAATTCAGAAAGATTTTGTCTTCCATGAAATTTTTCTTTTTAAAAATAGAAAACCTGTCTTCTGGTGGATAAAGAGGATTTTACTATTCTTCATAACAGTCACAGTTCCACTTTCATTTTTCTGATTATTATTTTTAACAATCACATATGTTTTGTATTGCACTTTAAGAAGGTGCAATACAGTTTATGTAAGGGACAGCTGTTGAAAGGAAAGTTTAATTTGTGCAATATAACAGGCTCTGGGTAAAGGTCCAAGTCAAAGCTTTGCCCTTCTGTTTTGGAATCTCTATTGAGTTCCTGTTACAAATCCTCATCCTACTTTACAGTAATGAGTATTTTTAAAAAAGCAAATAAGTGATGATGAAGTTTTATTTTTACAAACGGCACTCCTATGCCAATTTTCAGTATTTTTGTGGCAGATCCCTGTCTTTGCGTATACTCATATTCATATACTTAAATCCCATATTTCATGAAAACTGCATTTGATTTGCAAGTTCCTTATAAGACCTCTACCACGAATACTCAGTATTCATAATTGCACTCTTAAAAATTGACTGGATATGTATGTCAAATGGTATGGGGTTTTGTCACTAGGATATTATTATTATTTTTTGTATACCTGTTACACCTAGAAAATGTTTATTGTTGTTGATTTGAAACTCAAGGATCTGGCAATATTTAATTATTATTTGCTGCTCTATAGATACTCGTTTTTTGATCAAATGCAGTTGTGGATAGTAAACGCTAACTCTACTGAGCTCTTTTAGGAATATTTTAAGAATTTTTCCAAGTTGCATCTGAAACAGCCAGCAAGGATACCTTTTTTACTACCTAGTCTCCTAAATACCAAGGGGCACATTCATGTTCTTGATTCAAGACAAACAGGCCTGCATTAAAAACTGAATTTCATGGGGAAGCACACTTGGATGTATAGGCAGGAGTCCTGTGGCCACCTTAACCTGGGAATAATGGGAGAGGGCAATTGTGAATGGTTTAGCGGGTCCTTGAGGACCTCTCTCTGGTTACAGGTTGTAGCAGAAGATTTATGTTGCTGCCCCTGTTAGCGAGTTGATCTAGTCTGCCTTACACAATTGTTTATTCCCAAATAAGATATTTCAATCCTGTGGTCTTCAGAGTGCCCATTGAAAGCACTAATTAGTGATCGTTTAAAGTACTTAGGTAATGTTAACTCCAGCACACAAGGGATGCTCTTGAGTCTGACCCCTGCTCATTCCATTTCTTTTTGGAGCTTTGAAGACAATTGATTTTTGAAGACTTCAGCCTTCCCTTAAAATCAGGGACTAAAAGAGTGGGGACCTAATCTTGATTCAACCATTCATGCCATCTTTAAAGACATGTTTACTTTTTTCCCTCTGGATGTCAATTAATAGATTTTAAAGTCAGTGAATTAACCCAATGTGAAAGAGTTTAGAGCACAATTGCATGTGGGCAGAAAATGCTAATTATAAATAATCAGGCTCAAAAAAAAAAAAAGTGAGTGCACCTTAAATAGCTGATGGGAACAGGTTAAAAGGGAAAAAAAGTGTGTGGGGGGAATTTTTAAAGCTAGCTTGAAAGTAGCATGTAGAAGAATGCCAGTCAAAACAGTTGATATGAAAGGTAACATGGAGCTGACTTTTGCACACACCGGGTCAAATACAAGCTGTAGTTTCCCTTCATGAGAAAAAAAAAACTCATTCTAAGACAGACTCTAATATATACTGGCTGGAAAAAAAAAAAAAGTCCGAGGTAGCCATAAAGATATCTAGACACCAGTACCGCAAAGGAACTTCTCAGAGGCCTCTTTTGGCACCATCTCCTTGCAGTGGGTACAGTTGTCTTCACAGTTGTATATATGTCTTTACAGAATTTTAGTTATTATCTCTCCTAACTGTACCTGCATCATGGCAGTTGCATTTGGATTAGCAGCAGTGGCATCACATATACCATATACCATCACATCACATATACCATCATTGGCATTTTTATTAGGTCTAATCCTTTTCAGAGCTAATTTAGATGATCTGGCCCAGCCAAACCCCACGAAATTCCCTGAAAAATGACCCTACCCCAAACTTACTGCTTTTCATTACAGGCACTTTGCTGTTAAAAACTATGCAATTTAGGATTAATTGCTGGACAGCTGTTGTGACGAAATTATGCTTTACACAAGTAGGAAAGGAACCTTAAATATTTTCTTGAAGGCTGAGCTCAGGTCAGGAGATACTGAGCATCTTCAAAAAAAGAGTGGTCATGAAATGCCCTTGAAGTAGACCTGCAAGACCAGACGGGAGAGATCCTTTTGAAGAAGCACACATGATCCTGTTTGGGAACGGGATGGAGTCTGCCATCATTTGTCCAGCCCTCAGTTTTTGACAGTGGCTTTAGCACTGAAACTACAAGTAGAGTATACTTTCTGACAGCTCCTCCTAAAGATCTCAGTGTCACAGGTGTGCTATATTCCAGTGCTTTTTGAAAGATATTTGAAATTTGAAGTTAAGAAGCAAAGAGAGGTGAAAGTACAAAAAGCCTGTCCAGTTTCAAGTCAAAGAAGCCATTTTCCAAATCGAAGAAGCCATGCGGTACGATCACAGGAGGTTGTTCAGCTCCTCTGCCATGACTAGGCCGTTTTCACATATCGAATTGAAGGAAAGTCTGATGGGAATGTATCATACGTGGAAAACACAGACTAACAACTCCTTCCAACCCAGCAAGACTAACTGATACTGAGATTCTTCTCTCGTGCTTTGAGGACTGGGATTTCTGAACATGAAGTTGTACTTAGCTCAGTTTAAAACAAATAAAAATCTAATGCTTCATTGTCAAGAAGTAAAACAATTTGTTAATAGTATTTTTACCTCAATAATTAGTTTATTTGACCTTTGTTTGAACATCAACATAATGATCCAAAGCTGAGATTTGGTAATAGTTTTCTTTTAACATTTATAACAAGCTCTTAAACAGTTTCATTCCTTTTAATTTCAGAGAATATATACTGTTAAATAAAGGACTCTTTCCTTATGAAGGAACTAGAGGAGTAACACTTGAAAGTAAAACTTATACGCTTTGAACCAAATAAATATGCAGGGGTATCTTGAAATTAATAAAACAATCACTATCATTTGCATTGGGTAGGCGTAGCAGGAAAATAGAAGCTTTACAACTTTTAGCTATAAAATGTAATTTAAGTATTTCTTTGGTGCAGTAAAGCACTGATTCATTAATATGTATGCTTGACAGCAGGTTTGAAAGCGCTTTCTTCTTTTCATCACCATGTAGCTTTGTTTCCTCCAAAAGTTTATACTTATTCTTTCAATCAGTTTAAATAGCAGAGAGGGATGTATTTAATTTCCTTTCTCTGAGTACTAAATGTTTTGCCCGTGCATTTTAGACTAAAATAAGGTGGTGAGGTATTTTGATAGAAAACAGACTGTTGGGTAAAGAGGGCTGCTACTGTGGACAGGGGGCAGGAGGCTGGCACGTGATAATGGTTTGGAGCAGATAAATGGTAAACAGCTGAAAAGCACCTATGTTCCTGCAAATCTGAGTTCATTGAAGATGATAGGGAGTTCTGCCTTTAAAATAATAGACAAAACATGACTCAATGTAAGCAGGACCAGCCTAGTAGCCGCATTGTAATCGACCTAGCAAAGAACTTGATACCTCTAATATCACAGAGTGAAATACACAGATCTTGGTAAGTCATTGTCAAGTATGAAATCACTTTAAAATTGCTACCAAATGCCTTTTCTAAGCTTTTGGTGATGAGGAACCGTAAAATGTAAAAATAAAATATAAAACCCCAAAAATACTGAGGTTAAACTGGGAAAGAAACTCACCTATGGCTAAGTTTGTATATTGGAAAGGATTCAGATTGCCCATTAAATACTCCAATGGTTATTTACAATAGGATTAATTTCATTCACATTGGAGAATACCTATTATGCTTCTTTAGTTTATGCTTAAGCAGCTGTCCAATTAAAAGGAATCGATCTACTACAAAGCTTGTATCTGAACATAGCACTGCCCACTGTGCAATAACTCCTTTGCATTTGAGAGCTAATATGCCACACAATTATGATCTACGGAGGGTTGTTGGGGTTTTTTGGTTGTTTTAATCCTCCAATTCCTTAAGAAATTATCTTATCACTCCACCATAATCGAGCATTCCTTCTGGGTTCTACAGGTCAATGAAAGGGTTAAAAATTCTCTATCTCTATCTTGATCTTTGCTGAAATGGTGTATGGGAATGAAATGGTTGCCAATTTGTTTGCAATGCATTCTGACTGTACGGGAGTTCTTTTTTGCCTGACAGGCAGGTGAGATCAAAGTGGTGCAGGACAAAAGGGGCTCAGCAGTGATTTGTCAGGGGACGAAAGGCAGTCCTGTCTGGGAAAGTGGCTGTAGCCCAGAACGAGCCTTCAGATCACTAACACACTAAAGAAATCATGGCATGAGAAAAAGTACAGCAAAAAAGGTTCAAAGGTCAGTTTTATTTGGTTTGGATTATTGGTGCCTCCTTTTAAACCAAAGAGCAAGAAGGGGAAAAAAGAACAGGCTAATAACCTTTGTTATTGTCCAGGAAAAAAACTCTTTTGTACACATTGCTTGGGGATTGTCTGTAATTAAAATGCTGTTGTTAGATCCAGGACCTGATCCTGCAAAGTTTTACTCGTGTGAGTAATTCTCCATTGCATGAATAGTCCTGTGGGGTTGCTCACGTGAATAAAGATTACTTTCATGACAAAGAGTTTGCAAGTTCAGGCATTACATTTGGTTAGAGGATGCAGGTGTGTCTGTGTGTGTCTGCTCAGAGGTGGGTGTCCTTCTTTCTAAGCAATGATTAGATTTTAATGAGTGACTTGAAAAACCTATATATTTGAAAACTCAATACGAAAGCAAATAAACAATTCTCTATAACTGTTTGCATTCTACTTTTATAAAATTCAGGTGATTATGAAACCTGCTGTTCTCTTTTAATCCAGAAGTTTGTCTGACAATTACTTCACTGATTTATTTCAGGGCGATGTGAATCGCCATCCCCTGTAGATCACTCCCAGCAATTATTATCTTCCAAATGTTATTGAGCAAAGAATGTCTTGTTTTAGGTTATGAACAAATGGTCCTATTCCTTAACTGGTGGAGGATGCTAGTGACGTAGGTTTCTTCCAGCTCGTTGGGGAAATGGCAATCTTCTCTAGCTGAGGAGGAGACCTCCCCACAGCTGGCTGGAGGGGAGGACACTTGCTGTGACACACACCTTGCCAACAGGCAGCAGAGAAGTGAGGGGGGAAAGGCGTGGACTGACCAACCCTCCTGTTCCTAGAATAGCCAAATAATTGATTCTGAGGTGGTAATACGGAATGAGAATAGGTGCAAGCCTTGCTGGGCATCGATTTAATCCTCCTGTGTGGTAGAAGACAAGGGCACACAGGGAACAGAGGAGGCCGTCAATTAATTTTGTGTGCTCCCTTGTTTTTTCTCTTATACAAGAATAAGTGTATTTTGGATATTTAATGGCTAGGCTGAATTGGATTTGGTAGTAAACAGAAAATGACACGTACATTTTCGCTTCCATTAGGGGAAATGGTACAATTGGTAGATAAGTCTCTAAACTTTTCCTGCTCCACATTGAGATTTCTTCCAGTGCAGAATGGGGAAAGAGCCAAATGGTCAGAGTCAAAAAAAAAGGGGAATCTTTGTGATCAGGTGCAAGATTTTGCAAGCACAGGGTAGGATTTGTTATCCCTAGATCAGCTGTGCATAAAAGCCACGGGGGGGGAGGGTGGGGAAGTGTGGTGGATGTGCTGTAGAAGGGGAACTGTGCTTCTTGTAGCAATATCCAAATTATCTGAAGAAGTGTCTTTGAAAAGTATTCCAGGATTCCCCTATTGAGGTCTGATACAGAGACTGGTTTTTAGGGAACAACACTGCACTTTGATGTAGCTGGAGCTCAACTCCAGGTAACATCCTTCATATATGAATAAACAAGATACTTCCAAGACAAACAGATAACTGTGCCCTTGACCTCACATAATGGATCTGACTTCTTCATATTAGAATTCACCCATGTTCATAACCTTGGGACCAGAGTGGTGCAGCTACCTGGTCTACCAAGCTGTTTTGAGCATCATTCTTTGCAACGTGTGTCTGACTTTCTCTGGAGTCCTGCAGCTCCAGGAATTGAAGAGAATCTATTGAAAAGCAGCTAGTGGTAGCCTGGAAGAATATGTCTGCTAAAGACCTGATGAAGGGAGAAGGAGAGGTTGTGAGAAGCATTGCACTCTCTTGTGAACATGTCCAGTTGAGAAATTCTGCAAAGGCTGTTGCTTCTTGAAGGATTTGTTAATAGTGGGTAATTTCCAAATATTTCAGCAAGATTCTCTGCTTTCCTGAAAAAGGTTTATATTCTTCTGTTGCAGAAATTCCTGATGTGTTTTGGCTTTCTGTGGTTAAGTGTTAAGATCAGAGGACAAGTGTATTTCAGAGAAGAAAATAAACCCGAGAGTTTCCAAAGACCCATTGAGGTTCCACTAGACTTACTTAGATTGTCCTGCAGTTTTGGATTGTGAAATGATCCTAGTTAGATCCTCATTGTACTCTTAGAGTAAGAGCCATCAACCCAGAAAAAGGAGAAGTTGGACTAAAACAGGTGCATCTAAAAGGGGGGCTGATTTTCTTCACTTTGGGGATTGCTGCTGTAGTCAAATTAGAGTCTTGGAGGCCTCTGAGACTAAAACAAAATCAGAAGTGACTGAAGGTTGGACTCTGTCTTCCGTGCATGGTTTGCGAGACAAGATACAGGAACAGCCCTGGAAATTTTTACTTTGGAGATGGATTATTAAGGCAAATAACTGGGTTACCTAGGAGAGATTCATGACAGCAAAGAATACCCTTTGGAGAGAGCAGTTCTCACATTAAGATATAAATAAGTACTTACCCAGTCTCCTGTAATTCACTGGAGAACCAATTCTGCAAGATATATCAGTACTTTTAAGATAAGCCAAAGGAAAAATTCTGGTCCATACATATTCACTTAAAAAAAGGCCTCAGATACCTAAGATATCTAAGATGCCACATTTATGGGATGTAACTCACGTATGCTGGGAATATTCAGATGTGATGAAAAAAAGAATCACCTGTGCTTATTAGTCAGACATCCCAACTAGAGGAGAGAGAAGGGCGGATTTCATTTCCCAGTGAGAAAAATCTCTGAAAGAAAACAGTGTAGTGGGGTGAGGTGTGGCAATAAGGGTTAGAGACGGATAAAATAACATTGTCCCTTAACTCCTAGTTCTGCTATTCTGAGTTTATGAGCTTATGTTACTTAACTTCTCAGGAAAGGGAGACGGCTGTCAAAGTAGTAATGAGAAAAAATAGCCATTACAAATTCACCCTTGTCTTCCAGTACATGCAGAATTTGGCTGTGGGTGTTGGTGATACCAAGATTCACGATACCTGATGCTTACGCAACCACTTCTGTGCAAGCTGTTAGCTCAGGCATCACCTGAAATCTGGTATCTCTCTAAGCACTGGTGTCTAAGACTGAGTTGCAGCATTCAGCAGTGCTGCAGTTGTGCAATGTGAAAACCATGAAAGAAAATGGCCCTGACCTCTTTTATTGATCGCATTATATTGCTTTGCCACCAAAAAAGCCCTCATCAGTGGGAAAATATTCTATTAAGGTTAATAATCACTAATTTAAATCAGAGGCTGGAAGTAGTGAGGAGAGGGGTAGAATTCTTCCCGTCTTTGCAATACCAGCAGTGTCACAGGAAGTCCTCAGTGTATTTCTGTGTCGTCATCAATCACAAATTATGTCTACATCTTCCTTCTAAGATTCTTCAGGAACATATTTTATTTCTTTTGGTTAACACATTGCTAATTTGGGTCATCACTTCTATGAAATTTTTCCAAGGACAGAAGTAGTAGAAGATTGTCTCAGTGCACTAGGATAACATACTATTAAATAATTAAACCTCCCTCTTTATGTTACAGGTGAAAAATATACCTTCAGATCTAGCAGCTCTGACAGCCTTACTCACTTGTCAAATTGGGTTGAAACAGGAGAACCAAATTGTCTTGATCTACCCAATACGTTGTTAGATATCTGTCTTAGATATAGGATGTCTAGAACACGGTATCAATCACTTGATTAATAACCTAATTAATGAAATGACTATTAAAAAGAATTTGCTAAAGGCTGCAGAAAAGAAGAGCACCAGAGGAACTGAGGCCACATCTGCTATGTAGGGTGACCAGTGACAGGACAGGACCCTGGTGCCAGAGCCCTCTGCCCTGCAGGAGGGCAGGTGCCAAAGGGGAGAGGGTAGGCAGGGGCTGCTGGGGCTGCAGAAGAACCCAGCAAAGAGGGTTTGATACCCAGACACCAAGCACCCCAGGGAGGGATGCTGAAACGTTATGCAAAAGGGAACTCAATGTGGTGGCATCTCAAATGACAGCTGAACTGCTAGGCCCAGCTACTGCTCAGGAAAAACACTGCAAGCTCTACCTTGAAATGTCAACGTTAAAGTGTCCAGATAGAAAGTATAAATTTCCTGAAGGAAGGCATAGGGGTGAAAAGAGATTAATTCCTCCTTGTTTGCACTGCTGGTCAGAAGGATTTAAGTAGTAGGACTTCCACTTTCACAAAATAGGAAAAAATTATGAAGAAAGGTCATATGTGCTTTTTCTCAGTGGATAATTTCCTCTAGGAAGTTCCAGATCTAGCAAGAGAGACCTTCAGTCCCTCTCTGAAGAGGGAGTCCATGGGAAGAGTCTATACCTGCACAGTATCAAGTGGAGGCCATTTTTCTGCTAGCTTGAGTAAGCCCCAGAGCCTGGTCCCATGGTCTCCTGGGTGACCACGGTAGAGACATGGAGGGGACCAAAGTAACACTGATTTCAGCCCAGCTTTCTCAGGACTCAGGACCACTCCAGGTGACCCCTGTGTCCTGAGTGCCTCCTACCTACCTGACACAGATGGGATAAAGATGTCATGGCCAGCGTCTGAAACTGTAGCCAAAGAGGCCGTAGTGACACTGACTCTAGAGGTAAACTGATATATTTGCAACTATACCTAGGACACTCGGGAGTTATTTATTGCTCCATTTTATTTATCCATCCATCCATATCCATCCAGGTAAATGTGGGGAGTACTTGAAGGAAACATCCTTTTAATGTGTTCCTTCTTCACACTGCGCATTTTCCTCTCACCTTTACTGTGTGGGATGTCAGTGTGTGTTTGTGCACATGCGTGTGTGAGGAATACAAATGGGATCATTCCTTTATGCACTGGTAACAAATGCCAGGTACTTTCATCTCTTCCCTTGAGGCAAAAGAAGGAATTCCGTTGAAATTCACCTGAGGTACTAATTTTAATTTGTGTTTCTGTTTGTCATCTATATTATCTTTTTAGATTTGAAAGTTGCATTACATTTCCTTGCCTGTACTTCTCCTGCCTACTCGGCTCTCTTTCTTATCCCTTGATCTACATGGAACTTCAAGACACCTTGCATCGTGACCACCTTAGGACAACATATAACCATGAATGGGATTTTCTGGGAAAACCCCAACCATATGATGTAAACTTCGATCTGAAATAGTCTTCCCTAAACCCAGAAAAGTAACTAATCTTCAGTTTGGAGTGGACAATTCCTGGCAGTAGTTTTTTTTTCTACCGGAGACGTATGTTCATGCACGTGGCGTTTCCCCAAGGCAGCTACTCTCAGTTTTTTATCCCTGGTGCTTGGGCAGCCCCATGCACAGACCTAGGCCTGACCCCTCTGCCTGTCATCTGATTTTGCAAAGTGTTGATCCAACCACGGCTTGGAGAAAGAGAGATCTTTTATCTTCAGGTAACTCAATTCCCAAAGATTTGCAGGGCTGAGCGAGATCGCAACAAGCCTCTGATTGTGAAAGTAACCGGGGGATAAATTCTAAAAGTAGTAAGAGATTTATCTGAATAGCAGGTCCTTCAGACACCAAGCACAATCACATCATGGATATGGGCCAGATACTTCTCTCAGGTACACCACACTTCCCTGGAAATCTAAAAAAAAGTGCTTTGAAGCCGATTTCAGAAACATGTGCTGAGTTACCAAGAAAAGGAGCAAAGTTTTTCCAAGAGCTCAGACTATTAAGTGATGAGTGAGCTATCAAAGGTGTGAAGCAGGTATGTAAATCTGGTCCCCGAGTTACCAACAAATGACATTTTTATTGTTTTTACGCTCCCTCTTTCCTCTTCTAGACACCCCCGTAACCCTTGTGTTTAGTTATTTTCATGGCTGAAGTTTACAGTTCCGTGTCGGTCTGAATATCCCTATTGTAGCACGGTTTGAGCCTGCCACGAATCTTTACAAGCCACGTGACAGTCATCTAAACCGCACCGTTGTACATATTTCAGTAGTGTTACATTTCTTCTACTGTTTCCTTTGTTTCTTGTATTGAAAAGGAGTAAGCAACAGAGGGAAGAAAGAGACTTGGAAATTTTTGTTTAATGTTGCTGCATTCATTGTTTTGAATATTTTCATTCAGTAAGCCATTAAGAGATTATCTGAGAACAAGGGAAAATAATTTTTCTAGTAATAAGATTGGGCCTGATCCAAATTCACTGGCGTTAAAGAAAAGGCTCTTAGTGAATTCCATGCACTTTGAATGAAGGATTAATCCCTCAGTTCTCAGCCAAAGAAACTCTTGCCAACTTTAGCAGAAATTTCCTGGGGTAAGGAACTTAGGCATTTGCATTTTGATGTCAATATAATAATAATAATAATAATAATAATAACAACAACAACAACAATAACAGATAAGTTAGCAGATCTCATTGATACCAGTAAACCACACATGCTTTTAACCTAAATACAGAAGTTTAAAGATCCTAGATTAATTTATTGTCTGAAGTGCAATATGGCAGTAGCTCACATAACATGTATAGAATCAACTGCATCATCCTAAATCTGAAGACCTCAGATTGTTTTTCCCTAAACCATAAAAAGTAACTGTAAACACACAAAAAATAAAAGTTCATATGAGTGGATAAAGGGAGATCTGATGATACGCCTGTTATGTGTTTAACATTTCCTGTAGAGAATTCTTTCTATTTTCCTTTGCAATGATCTAAATCTTATTTTCTCCACCTGAGAAAGCAACCTGAACCTTGGAAGCTATGAATTTACTCCCCGGAGCTTTCCTCCTCCACTCGCCCTTCATCCTGCTTTCTGGGAGTTAATAGTGTACAATACAATAAACAGTATTGCCTACACGTATAGAACAGGGTAATGTGATGCTGTGTGGTCTGGAAAGTCATTTAAACAAGATTATATTGTTCACAGGGTGCAGAATAGCCCCGCTAGGAAACCACAAAGAAAACAAAATATAGCTGAATAAAATCAATTGAATCTTATAACCTCTTCCCAATATCAGCAGGTGTGAGCGAACTGCATCGGGAAGGAAAATTATGTTCAGGAGACGACATTAGCACATTGCAAACAAACACCTAATAATCACCGAGGCTGGGTTTTCTTTGAGACCTTCCCACGGTCCACATTTGAGCTGGGATGGATTTTTAATTGGTGAAGGAGGGCGATATTTTTTTTTTTCTCTTTTTTTTTTTTTTTTTTTTTTTTTGGCTGCTGGGGGCTCCACCCACCCCCCTCGGTATTTATTGCTCTACAAATTGTAACTTCCTTCTCGTTAGAGTAACGGGCCGGTCGTAAATCAGCGCTGGGGGCCGGAGGAGCGAGGGGCAGGCGCGGAGCTGCCGCGGAGGCGTTGGACCGCGCAGTAAAATCAGATCCTGATTCACAGCAGCATCAAAGCTGAATCGTTGCGAAAAATGTGTGTTTGTAAAAGTTTATTACAGGTTAAAGTTAGTATTTTTTAAGGGGGGGGGAGGCTTTCAAAATTTTGCGGGTTTTTTTTCCAGTGTTTACATTTATGCAATACCTAAATAGAAATATGCATTGCTTCGTCATAAAGATATTAGACCTACATATCCCAAATGTATGGTCCTTCTCCGAGGGTAATCAGTTAAAAATACAAGTGCTTTGTGCGCTTACAGCGCGTACACTGTAAGGATAAACACATCTGTCTCAAATACTCACTTCTACCCGATGACTTGCCGAGAGAAATGCTGCTTTTTAATGGCTGAACTGAAAGAAAGCTCAGAAATATTCCCTTAGCAAGATCGAGCATAAAGAAGAACAGATACCTAACGTGTTCCGTTTAAAAATCGCACATTTCCAGCGAATTAATAGATCATTATCGGTTGTAATTCCAATTTAGTTACATATGGTCTAGAGCCTATTCTCCTCTTCACATTAAGTAACCGACTCAAACTGCTCTCTGGTTATTACTTTGGGGCTACAAGGAGCTTTGGGGCATAATTAAAAATATTTCCAGAAAGAATCGGTAGACCACATCTGACGTCCCACCCCCTGTTAGAATTAGACCACATCAAAGGGACCCTTTTTGTTTTCCAAAATGGTCACCAGACAACTTAAAATATACAAGAGTGGGCTTATGTTTTATTGTATAGATGTCTGACTGGAGCAAAACGACTTAAGGTTGCTTGCTATTCAGTGTTGTACCGACTGAGACAAGGTGGCTACAGCCCTTTGATATTTCCGTAGAGGTCGGATTCATTTCATTTGAAAGGGAACCATTAATGATAGACCTAGAAGTGTTCTCCCTCCCTAATAAGTAGAATACACATCGCTTGGGAAGCCTGTCTGTGTCAGATGCCCAGGGCGGAAAGATTTGTAGATGATGGTGCTAATTATGAAAATGTGATCAAGATGGAAGCAATTTGAGCAAAAGTCATTAACGTGTTACTCTTCCACCCACTAGCCTTTTTGGTTTATTATTGCGGTGGGAGGCGGGGAGGGGGGGGGGGACAGGAGGAGGATCTTGCGGGATTGGGTTGTGGTTTTTTTTTTTTTTTTAGAGCACTAATGAAAAATGCCCTGCAAATCCAAAATTGTAAAATGTCAGCTGCGATGCACTAGGCTCGGGACGACCTGAGATTTACTCGGAAGAGATCGCTATAATTACAAAAAGTAATTACGTTTTATCTCGCCTTCGCTCAGTGCTGGCGAAAGCATCTTTCAGGAGACTCGTAGCGTGTTCAGAGATATTTTTCTGCTACCACTTTTGTCTCGCAGCTCGTCAGAGGACACATTTTGCGGTGCATCCCCGAGAGGAAGGTTTTTCAGAGGGGTTCTTGGTTTAGGAGGGGCAGAATGATTTGGCCCGCAGGCGACCGTCCCCCCCCCGCCCCGCATATACTCCAAGACTGGGGTCCTAAATGTTTGTGTTTTCGTATTTTTACGTGAATACGGTGCTTTAATTATTTTAATTTCCAGTCGTTTACTTTTACTAAACATACTGGAACTACATGGCTGCCTGGAAGTGGCATTGCAGAAGAACAGCAATAAAGAATTAATTGTACAAACATTTATCATCCCCAGATCAAACTCTCCTTGTGAGGCTGGGGCTTAACTTGTGGAGAAGAAAAGGGGGAGGAAGGGGTGGTAATGGCGGAGAGGGGTGCTTGTGGGTTTTTTATGTGTTTCCTTTTATTCCAGACGACTATGTAATGAAAAGCCTTTTAGCCTTGGAGAACTACTAAATATTAAGCACAGTTTAAAATAGGGAGTAGTTTTCGAGGTCGTTCCGTCCTCCTGCCATTCCTTTTAGGAAAAGGTTATCCCTTCCCTTATTTTCCCACTAGTAAAAGCTTCCTTCCTTCCTTCCTTTTTTTTTTTCTTTTTTTTTTCTTTTTTTTTTTTCCCCTAAGATCTTTTTAACGTGTAAGAAAATCCTCTTGCTCTACATAAGAATGCCTTTAAAAATATTTTATGGACCTCTTCTTGTTCACCGATTCTGGAAAAAAAAATTTATATTGATCAAGGTCAAACGCTTGAATTCTGACGTGACTCACTTCAAAGGTGTATTTGTGTGCCCTTCGAGCACATTAATACTAATTATCTCTTAAACACTTCCCCAAAACTCCTACTGCCTGTTTCAGATGCAAATCTAATTAACGAGCTGCCTTTGAGTAGCACACAGGGCCAGCGTAATTCACTTGAGTTGTTGAACCTTTTGCCTTCTTTTATATTTATTTATAGGTAGCTCCATCATATTTTGAAAGCGTAGGCAGTTGTGTGAAGCTACATGGTAGCGAGTGCGGATCTGCCAGAGCTAATGAGACTTTCCAGGCACCAGAGTTGAGGAAAAAAAAAAGATTAACTCCCAACTTCTTGCAAATGCATTCAGGGACGTATGGAATAACACTCGCCGGGCCTTACTTTGTCTCAGTTAATTTAGAAATGACTAAATCTTTGAAAGACCAATCTAAATAATAATGCGTGTTATTTGTAACCGTGAACTGATTGATTTAGTAATAACTGTTTGCTTCCGACACCGGGGACAAAGCGGGGGGAGGTGGTGGTGGTTGGAGGGGGGGGGGACACGCCGAAGAAACCCTGACTCCTGGGTGAAAGCCATTAAAACGTGCTCGTCCCCTCCCGAGAAGCCAGGACCCGCACCCCCTTTTCCTACGCTTCTGCGTTTAACGTGCGCATTTTCAAAAGCCACCTCCCGAAGATGTTCGCTTCGAGCATCAGTCTCTTCCCCCCCCCCCCCCCCCGATCCCTCCCTCCCTCCCTCCCTCCCTCCCCCCTCCCCGGCTGCTGCGGGCGGGCCCGGGGGTGGTGGTACCCGGCGGAGGGTCCGCGGCTGCACCGCGCCTCTCCGCGGGGGGGGGGGGGGGCGGGCGGCGGCCGCAGCCAGCCTCCCCCTCCCCTTCCCTCTCCCCGTGCGGGGGTGTGCGGGTGTGTGGTGTGTCGGGGCGAGATGCTGTGTGTAATTTTATCCACGCTGCACTCTGGGAGTTCACACGAGACTGATACCTTTTGCCTCCTCTGCTTTGTATCAATTGGTCGCAGATCAGGCTATTGTTGCAGGAAGCTGCTTTTATTTCTATGCTCCGTCGATCAACTATTTTCCCCCACAGTCTCTTGCCGAAATTCAGTGGGTGTCTCTCTCCCTCCCTCCCTCTCTCCTCCTGCCTCCCTGGCTCTCATGCCTGCCGTCTGTCTAGCTGGAAACCCAAGGAGAAGGCTGATCACGGCAGCTCCATCTAATCCAAACAGCTGGGACTCTTCGGTGGCCTTTGCTGATGTCTATTGATTTAAGTAAATCTGAGACAGATAAAAGGGACAGATCGAGGCTGATAAAAACTTGCCGATGCTTCGCGGCTCGAACCAGTGTGTGCTCTGCAACTTTGGAGTGCTGCTAGCAAGACGGCTTTAATGGGACCCCTGGTGTCATTCGCTCCAAGCCTCCATCTCCCCCGCAGACTAAGCGCTGCGGCCATCATGCCACAATGGTTATAATTTGGATCTTGTTCCTGAGTTTGTTGCAGGAGCCGTGGTCCCAAGGGCGGGCCGCGGGGGTGGCCGAGGCCGCCGGAGCCTCCCCGAGCGACCCCCGGCCACGCCGGGATGCGGGGGGCCGCGGCGGCGTCTACGAGCACCTCGGGGGAGCGCCCAGGCGCAGGAAACTCTACTGTGCCACCAAGTACCATCTCCAGATCCACCCCAACGGCAAGATCAACGGCACCCTGGAGAAAAACAGCGTCTTCAGTGAGTACCGGGCACACCTTTCCCATCCCGCTTCCCCCGGGCCGGGGTGCGTGGGGAGGGGGGGGGTGTCTCTCCCTCGGACCAATTGCGTCCTGCTCCAGCATCACCGGGCAGGCGACTGGGGGTGCTGGGACGGTGCCGGACGGGGCGGTGGCGAAGCCGCTCCCGCCTCTCCTCCTGCTCAGCGCTGCCCCGGGGCCGGAGCCGCTGCCCGCCGGCTGGGGCTCTTCGTCGGGGACTGGGGGCAACCCCCACCTGCCTGGGCTTTCGCCCTTTTCCCTCGTCGGGCTTGGCGAGACCTCGACTCGGCGTTTCGGGAGCGGCCCCGCTGGCTCCATCAGACCTCTCAGCTCCCTTCCCGCGCCCTCGCACCCTCCGGCTCCCGCTCCGTCTCCGGGGATTCCCGGCGGGGGACTCCCGAGGGGACCCGGCTGGCGGCGGAGGGGCTCACTCCCCACGGGGCAGAGCGGAACCCCCAAACCTCAGCTCCTTCCCAAGCTTCCCACGACGGGGACCGGGAAGGCGCTCCTTCCCTGCGCATACCGCCCGACCTGTCACTTGCCCTCACTCCGCCGGGGCCTCCCCCCGCCAGCACGGCCCCGGACCGGACCGCTGGGCAGCCGGTGGCCTCACACCTCCCCGGGGCCGAGTCCCGGTGCCCTCCTCGACGGGTTGCAGGCTGCCCTCGCCTCCCTCGTCCCGCCCCAGCTTGTCTCCCGCAGGGGACTTGAGCTTCCACGGGCTAAATCACATCTGTCCCCTTTGACATGTGCCGGGGATCGGCAGTAATTAAGATGAAACGGGATATGGCGGGAGCGAGGGGGGGGGTTTGTGCGAGGGCGGCAGAAGGGAGGAGAGCGGAGCTCAGCGCTGCCGTTGCCCCGGGGGGAGCCCCGGGCGCCCCCGCACCCAGACCGGCCCCGGCCGCGGACACAGCCCGGCCTCCGCCCCGGCCCCGCCACCCCAGGAAGCGTAAATCCCGATTGGTGATGGCACACAGAGATAGGGAGACCTCAGGGATCTGTCTGAAGTCCATAAAGGAAAACCACTATTTCCTAGAGGAAAACCCCCTCGCTATCAAAGCCTGGAGGAGGCATCCTTCAGCAGCGAGCCAGTGCCTGATTCAAAACAGCTGTACCAAAACCACCCCAACTCTCCCAGGCCGGCAATCCAGCTCTGCAAAGGGGACAGGCCCCTGGCTCTGCTTTATCGTTGCCGAAAGGCAGGAATGGGTCTGGGTGCAAGGGCCACCTCTCATGTCCAAACACTTAAAGAAAGTACCGATCCATCGGGCCACAGCTGGATAACTGAGAGCAGAGTTTGAGTGAGAGAACCTAGAGAGCCCTGCACATACAATGCAACATCTCCTGAGACATTTGTGCCTCCATCAGCGTCATGGCACCTTTGGCTGGATGTAAACATTTTGGCAGGTAGTGTGCCAGCCTCGCCTGTGACACTCTTCTTGTATTTGAGACTCCATCTTTGATGGCCTGAAAATCTCCTCCCTTTTAATTTGGCTCAGACAGTCATATTGTCCTTGTCTGGAAGGCTACATTGACCTCCTAAATGACAAGTTCCTTTCATGATTATATACATGGCTCTAAAATGCAGCCGACTCACTCTGTTTTACCCTCTGGAGACCTCAGCAAGGGCTTTGTCCTGAAATGGACAGCTTTGTGACTGGTTTCAATAAGTCAAGAGCTCTTGTGTTCCTAAGCATTAAAGAGGATTTAAACTTTCTTATATACATATAGGATTAAGTGAACCTCTAGTTCACTGTCAGATCTTTTTCATTTTTGAAAGAGTTCAATCTCAATCAGACATCTAAGGATTTATTGTCAAGCTTGTCTCAAACAATTCCCACATCGTCATCGTTTTATACTGTTTCAAATAATAGTCATGTTTCATTCACATGACCACACTATGATTTTGGTGTGAAATCACACTCTGCAGGTAAGCAGTCATTCAAATGTATCTCAAAAAATTACACGTGATGAGGAGCAACAACATATCTCATAATTGTTTCTGTTTCTAGGTATTCTTGAAATAACTGCTGTTGATGTTGGAATCGTTGCCATCAAGGGCTTGTTCTCTGGCAGATACCTGGCCATGAACAAAAGGGGCAGACTTTACGCATCAGTAAGTTTTTCTTAAGACGGGCGTATGCCTGTCATTTCTTACGGGGAGAACAGGTCCAGTGGGGAGCACTGATTTCTTCTAAATAAACATTTATAGATAAAGAGTAACGTTATAACATATTTCTGTCTGGAATTATTACCGGCAACCAATCGGTATATTTTTGAAAGTGGAAAGAAGCTGTGTTCTTGCTTTATTGCCTGTACAGCCAAAGGCAGAAGAATGTGTTTGCCAAAGATATTTCACACGGCCAAAGTCCTGGGCAATTTGGTGCACCGATAAAGACTTCAGGAGCCAGCCTTTGCAGTGCAGAATGTCCATCTCTAGTCAAAATTATTCATATTTATATTCAGTGTGGATCTTGGACACTGGCAGAGAATATACACGTCAGATAAAGAATATTCAGAAGCAACTGAGTGTCTCTATCACAGGAAAGCAGCCTTCTGACGGGAGTTTCTTTGCGCAGAGCATTTGGTTGGGCAGTGGAAGAGTTCACAGGTACTAAAAGGCAAGGCTATAGCAAGGAAAGGAAGTATGAGAAGGTGCAAGAGGATAAAGGTGAAAATAAACACCTTATTCTACTTCTCGAATCATTTTTTGTCCTGGTCTTAGAGGTAAAATCTGGGCTCTACTGACATTAGTGGGAGCCTTTTCAGCCCAGCCAATATTTCCCCTCGGTGAATAAAGTACTTTAGCTTAGACTTCTTCACGTTCAGGGACACACTAAGGCGTATTTGTCAGTGTGTATCCACATTATCCACCTACTTGAATTTCTTCCGTTGTCTTTGATTACATCCCTAGCAATCTTGCGATCTCTTACTGTGTAATGGCCATACTGCGCAGTTTCTCCAGAAATCCTGTGGTATGGAAACAGATTTGAAGAGGGTAAAATATGGCTATGTGAAACTTGCTTCCTCCAACTAGTCGTTATATGTAATTCTGTTGATTTGAGCGGCGTGATATATCCTCGTGAGCTTTTTCCATGCGAATGCAACCAAGGTAACACAATCAACTCAGTTGCCTCCCTGGTTTAATGTATTTTACTCCACCTTTTCAAGAATGTTCTGATAGTGTTTACGACCCAGCTTCTGTCTGACGTGATTAAAGGATCTGTGTGCAAAGACGATGGTTCTTTGCTGGTGCAGGGAAGCAGATCACAAAACAATTTTGGCAAAGGAAAATGCAGCTGAAGTGTAATGAGGACATACTAGCTCTCCTATGCCAGAGCTAAGGCTGGACACTTCTGTGCTCCCAGTTAATATTCTGATTAAAATGGGCATCTTTTTCAATGGAGCTTCTCCATCAGCTCAGAGCCAGCGTCTACCCCAAAGAAATTAGTGGGAAGGATGAATTTTCAAGTTCTTTTTCATCTTTCTCTCTTTCTTGTTCAAAATAGATACGTCTTTCCTCCAGATTAATTAAACTGAATTAAAATAAGGCTAAACAAATTCTCGGCAAAAAGCTCCTCTCCTAGAGTGGAGGAAAGCCCAGAGTAGGGTAGCCCAGAGAGTCCTCTTCTCCTGGACTTCCCTTTCTAGCATGAGGAGCATCAGGCCATCCTGAAGTTTGTTCAGCTGTCAAGTGCCAAGGAATATCAGCCATGAAGGGTTTCTGTACAACTAGAAAATATAAATTTTGCTGTTCCAACTCAAGTTTGAGAGGGACTATTTCAGACTTGTGTTTCAGAGCTGGAAGGACAATCCAGGAAAAGCTATTCTACTCCAGCTTTTTTCACAGAAGCAGCAAAGGCTGAGGGCTCAGCTCAGGAGAAACTTTCTGGTTTTTCTTGTGTAGAAAAAACTGACCAACGACTTTATTGCTGTTACTGTGCCAGAAACCAGTGCACGACCCCTATTTCAAGTAAGAGTGATTCTTTGGGGATAATTATACATGGAGCACCTTATGAAATGGTATTGGAGTAATTCCATTAACCTTGGATCACCAATTTTCCCATGTCAATAAAATGATTTTGTTGACTCCGCAGAATTCCTTTGTGTCCTTAGCACATTGTGATAATCCTCTAGGTTTATCCTCTGTGACAAACCCTCCACAACCAGAATGGAGGCAGGCAGAGGAACAAATCTACCTACATATGGTAGTTGCGTGGGCTCCAGCACCACAGCATATGAAAACCTTGTCCTTGCGAGGAAGAGCACTTCCGTTTTACAGCTGTGAAGCTGAGACATGTGGAGTCTTTTAAAATCTTGTTAAATGCCTATCAGCATTTCTGGTGAGTGAACAGCGTAAAAGACATGTTGTTAATGGAGCCTAGGGCTTTTCTGGCCCCAGCCTGGCTACCCATGCCCTTTCCGTGTCCTCCACAGAGGCAGTGCTAAATAAAAAACCTCTGTAAAGACCGTGGTAGCAGTTCCCCTCTGCCTCTGTGCTTTACACGTGTTAAATACTGAAGTCTTAATCGCACAGGTACAGCAAAGATGATTTTGCAGTCAAGAAAAGATGTGCAGTGTGGGAGGTCCTTTATTTGCACCTTTTCTACTGTTCCCAGGGAGGAAGAAGGAGTTCCTCTTGCCAGGCTTCTGCACGTTGTTTTCTCTCAGATGAGGACCAAATTAAAAGGGGCAAATTTTGGCAGATCACGTAAAATGTGAGCACCCAGGATGGGTGTGTATTCTGCCTTAGAGTTTGTGATCCAGGAGCAGCCTAACATTGTGGAGCAACACACTGGTGGGCAGGGTCTACTTTCATTCTGTTCCATTGAAGCAAACAAAGAAGCTACATAAAGGCACTGTTTACTGCTCAAGTATCTGTAACAAACTGGATGCAGGTGTATCTAACTAATAATATACCAATTAAAGTGCCACATTTAATATTAAACTCTAGTATATTACCTTTTCAATAGATATCAAAGGTTGATAGGCAGCAATTAAATCATTTGTCCAGTTCACAAAAGGCACAAAAAAATTAAATTTACAGCTGAACAATCAACAGAGCTATTCATTCCTACTCACATGTCATTTTTTTGTTTTCAAATTGTTTTTTGCCCTCTTTCTGTCTCTGACCCACGGACTACGCTCACACTACTGGCAGCACCTTGTTGCACAGCAGTTCAGGCTCAGCACTTCTCTTCTACTTGCCTTTTGTAGCACCAGTCAGAGTTTTTCTCGCCACACGTGTTGCTGTCCTCATCCTAAAACTGAGTAGAGTCTTGCTTAAGACTTTAGTCCAATCTTATTGAGGTAGAAGAGAGCTATCGATCACCCGTACAGCCTTTCTTAAACTTTGTTATCTTTGCTTTACAGGAAAATTATAATGCAGAGTGTGAGTTTGTGGAGAGGATCCATGAACTGGGTTATAACACCTACGCATCCCGTCTCTACCGGACTGTACCTAACAGAGCTGGCACCAAGCGCAAAGCCAGTGCAGAGAGACTCTGGTATGTCTCAATCAATGGGAAAGGACGACCCAGAAGGGGCTTTAAAACTCGCAGGACACAGAAATCGTCTCTCTTTCTGCCCAGAGTATTGGATAACAAAGACCATGAAATGGTCCGACTGTTCCACACAAACGTGAAGTACCGAGAGAGCCTCCTGAAGCCCCCGAGCAAGAACCAGCGAAGAAGGAGAGGACGCTGATGGGAGTGGGGGGAGCTTCTATGGGGGCTGGAAGTGACTGAGAGTCTTCAAAATACTACTAAAAAAACTAACAGCTGTGATTGTATGGCAGGCATTAACATGGACATTTTTTATACACTGTATAATATAACTGAAAGTCACGTCACTTACTTTTAGCTATTGTAGAATTATTATCTGTGGTAAAAGAGGTGTGAGATAAACAGGCACATTCAAATGTAAATTAGTTGGATGTAATAATTTTGTCAATGACTTTCACATTTTCTTTTTAAAAAAAAAAAAAAATCACTTTCATTACTAGTACTTTCATTCTAACTCGCCATAGGGTATTATCACATTGACCCTGGCCTCCCAGAGCATGTGAATATTTTACACTTACCAATTTTGTGTCCACAGAGAAGGTAGCACTTTCATGGCTCTTTTGGTGGTTCCTCATAAATAGCTACATTCCTATTTTTACGGAATACAGGAGTTAGAAAACTGGTTTATTTTTAAACTCACACATATTTATTTTTATTTTATGATCAGCCAGTATCAAATATAGTTTTTCCAAGACTGTCCAAGAAAAGTGAAATTGTAAGCTACTTCAAACATTTCAACAGACCTACACATTACTAGATTATTCTTAATTTTTTTTAACTAAAAACCCAAAACACCTGGCCTTGTCACTTAAATAAATGAGTGTTGGTAAAGTGGCATTTGGACTGATGAAGCTTTAGCAATATATACCTGTTTACCGACTGATGAGCCGTCTCCTAAAATAGGACCCAAATATGATGAGAAAATTGAATTTGTGGTGTGGACCAAACTTGCAATATGGGAAAGTTCGGCATTGGGGATGAGAATCTTTATCAGGTAGTTCTGTTTACCTAAGTTTTCTACAGGAAGTCCTAGTTCTAGATTAAATATGTTTTAACTATTGAGGGGGAAAAAAACCAGTCATATTGTGTATACAAAAAACCTGTAGTGACTCCCTAATTTAAGGTGGCTGCCATGTTCTGTTTTTCCTTTATTTTAAAATGCTTGTTATTTTCACAAGGTAGTCCTAAACTTAAAGCTGCAAATCCAAACAGGGGTTAACGATCTTGAGTTTTGGTTCAATCCATATAAAAATATGTTTCTATACATTTTTCTACTCTGATTCTGGAAATTAACTTTTACAAAGTTGAGGGAACTTCACATCACAAGTTTAATTTTGAGCAAGGGGTTAAGTTTTAAAAATTTCTCTTGACATCCAGGAGATGATACAGTAGTGCAAAGATTTAGATGTGCTTGACAAGCACAAATAATGGTCATTTCAATGAGATTTGGGCTTGTGCTCTTTACTTCCTAGAGTTAGCCCCTAACACAGCACAGCTGGAGGAAAGAGAGACTGCACTGAAATAAACATTCAATCTGAATTTAACAAAAGATCTGTAAGTTAAATATGACATTATATAGAAAGAGATAGGTGCAAATCCCATTCCTGGTCATATTGACACAAAGGTCTTCTTGTGAGCTACCTACTGATTTACAGTATGATAATTTAAAACTAGGTAGTGAAAATCTTCCATCACTAAGGGGTGAATTCTGTGTGACACAAAAATAAAATGAGTCCAGAGAACGAGTTTACTAAGCCTAGTAGTTATAGATGTAGCACTACTTTCATCCCTATAAGGGTAAAAACAGGAGGGTGTCTCTGTACCAAAAAGTATGCTCCATTCTTTCAATCTTCGTATCTTTTCTGTAATATTCTGGCAAAGAAGGAAATTGTGTTTGAATAAGAAAGTCAAAATTCTTTGGTCTCTGCTTTCCTTTATACAGAAACAATGTAAAAAGACGCTTACATGTTGTACGCTAAATAATGCAATGTGGTGCACACGGAATAGACCTAGGTTTAAAAAAGGGTACAGAAAACCATGGACCGTGTTCCCAAATTTTCTCGCTTTTACAAAATAACTGAAAATAGCGATGGGATCTTCGCAGAAGTAATCAGGAAGCATCGTGTCAGGAGCCACTGAAAAAGCCGAGCAAAGAAGAAATGTAGAGACTGAAAAAGAAACAGAAGAATTCAGATTTTCTGTTCTATTTACTCTCCTGTGAACCACACAAGGTCCAAACTACTGCAGAATTCAAGGTGTCTTTTGAAAGTTGGCTGTATCAGTGAAGAAAATGAAGTTTTGTGTCCTGGGCGTGAGGGGTGTTTTGGGGACACTTTGTTGACTATGCCAGCTACCGTAGCTCAGCTCTGTATTTCCCTTGAGGCTGCTGGTGCGGGCTGAACAATTTGACTGGGCAGGAAAGAGAGGGGCGTATGGAGCCCTCATGGCTCTCAAGCTTCAAGAACAAAATGCAAGGGAAGGAAAGTGTCAGTAAGCCCAGCTGGCAGGGAAAGATCACCTGCAGCTGAAAAATTAAGAGAGTTGTTTTTCCTCATGTCTAATTTCTGGGCCATATTCTTTGGCTGCTTTCAGATTCTGGCTGCTTTTCTACTTCACCTCAACTTGTAAGAAAAACAAGAGCCCTTCTCAGCTTTTTTTCCCCTAGAAATTGTTGTTGTAAAGCTAGTAACTAATGACTGCATCAGGTATTTTTGATACAGTCCTGATTGTCTAAAGAAAGTGGACAAACTCGTTTCCCATGACACAAAGATGGCCAGGCTGGATGGGGCTTTGAGCAACCTGCTCTAGTGGAGGTGTCCCTGCCCATGGCAGGGGGGTTGGAACTCGATGATCTTTAAGGTCCCTTCCAACTCTAACCACTCCGTGATTCTATGGCATCTTCACACCAGCTCCAGGTCCATTTTCAATCAAACATTTAGTCTGTACTTAGTTTTTCTCAAGGGCAGGTGCATCTGCTGACTGTATCCCTTGCTTTTCTGCCTCTGTTTTTACCAACTTTCCCTCCTTCTACTTTTCTTTTACAGAGGGTCAAACTACCTGTTATAATGCAACAGAAGTAATTGCCACAGGTGATATAGGAATACCATTAATTACAAAACACCTGTTTAATCCTGTTTTGGTTTCGAGCTGTGTCACATCCTTGTTGTAGGAGTATTGTTTTAACCACCTTCCCTTAGGAAATTGCAATGAAGTTTAGCTTAACACAGGAACTGTATCCTTATTTCAGTTCCAGTTTTCATCCCAACAAAGTCTAAACTACTGACACTGAAAAAAAAAGAAGGAGGGGGGAGGAAACAGAAGAAAAAATAATTAATTGGTTGGGGGCAATGGCATTTTAACTACTGTAGTAAGTGATGATTTTCACATCAACCTAAAACAATTTTACTGACATTCTTAAAATTTTTCTTTGCTCAGTCTCATTGCAGCATTCAGAGGAGATGGCTTTGGGATTTGTCTTTTTTCTTTTAAGAAATATTAATGTTCTTGTTGAAATACTTTTCATTACAGACATTCATTACTTAATATTCTTTTAGCAGCCTTGAATTCCAAAGTTCCCAGATACTGACAGGCTGAAATCCTATTCATGACAATTATCCCAGTTGTATCCTCTATCCCATTTTATTTATTTGGACCAGAACTTACAGGATCCCTTACAGGAGGCAGCAGATTTGAGTTACTGTTACTTTCTCCTTAGGATTATAAAGTCAAGATGTGTCTCCTCTTTTAAAAGTTTCTTGAGTGACTTTATTCCTTTCCATTGTAGAGGCTTTTATCATCAGACTTTTTTCTTTTTTTTTTTTTTTTTTTTTGAGTAACGTGAACTTTACCCATTTTGGATTGTAGAGTTTCTGCAAACTTCCTGTACTCCAGAAGTTCACTGCATCCTTAAATTCAACACAAAACAGAGACCATAGAACGGGTCGTTCAGGGAAGCCAGACCCGATAAAGAGCTCATCTGCTGCAGCTTTTTGGTTATATACCAGGTCCATTTTCAATTGTTTTGTGGTTTAGAGTCCATTTCAGGGCCACCATCAGCATTCTGTGGTTACGTCCCATAGCAAAGGTCTGCAGAACTAGACCTTTGGTGCCCAGTACCCAGTGTCCACACTGTGCACATTTTGGGAGTGGGTGGGAGGGTTACTCTGGATGGCTTCCACTCTGGCCCTATGGACTGGAAGCCCTTTGGCAGGTGGAACACTCTGAGAGGATCTTTGGGTTGAGTGTCAGCAAGAAGGGATCCACTTCACATGCTCAGCAAATGTTGACATAACTCCAACTAGCAGGAGACCATTCTCAAAAGCATGCTCCTGATTTGAACCAAATGCCGGTGCAGATGCACCCTGTGTGAGATCCATTCATTCATATGCTGAAACTGTTTCTTTTTGGGGCAGAAACCAAATCTTGAGATCATGACTTCAACCCTCTCCATCCTGGGGGGCAAGTCAGTTACCAGAGCATTGCTGTTCTCATCCTGGAGCAATGAAAGCATGGTCACCACATATTCACTGCCTATGCCCAGGCAACCTGCTCTAGGTGGCCCTGCTTGAGGAGAGGGGTTGGACCAGATGCCCTCCAGAGGTCCCATCCAACCTCAACCTTTCTGTGATTCAGTGATTCAATTATTAGTTTCACTGAATTCAAACCGGTAATTAGTTTGCTCTCACCTTTGGATATTCAGACTCGTGCTGTGCATTTGAGAGTCCAGTTCCCTGTCCCAACCCCCTCAGATTTCTCTCTATTCACAAGCTTCTCCTGAAACCAAATATGCTGTTCAGTTTTGGATCAGTTATTCTCTAGCCCATCTTAAGACTTTGATGTACTAACTACATGTTCTTTCCCTTAAAATCACTTACTGCACATTCAGTATAGTCCTTCCATTGCCAGACACAAAAAAAAAATTGGGCAGCTGGTGTGTGTACTCCTAAAAGCTGCCTTTTCTGCTTGCTGTCCTGCACCAGCTCATTCCTGAACTCCACGTTCTCTTCATCTCCTTCACTTTCTCCCCATCATAAAAGTCTTTCTGTTGGTACCATTTCCAGCACTGTATAGAACCGTTTCCTTCCAGTTTTGCACTTTCTTTTTTTTTTTTTTTTTTTAATAAATATTGGTCTGTAGACATTGCACAAATTATACAAACATTGTTTTATTATGTTTTAATATGTTTAACCCCCAGGGAAAATTGGCAAACTTGTACCCCTGCGAGAACGAAAGAATATAACAAAATTGAATAGCTTGGATAAGGTAGCCGCTTCTTTAGTTCACATATCTTCTTCCTCTTCTATTAAAGAAGATTTGTGTTCCTCCTTCTTGGATTTGAAGTGATAAAATGCTTTGCATAGGGAGAAAACGTATTGAACTGATTGATTATTTTGTTTTAAGCCATCTTAAATAGTGCCTTTGAAGTCTGCAGCGGCGCTCAAGTTCAAATGTCTCCTGTTTCCTTTCGGAAGGTTTGAAGGATTTGGGAAGGTGAACAAGCAGATCTATAATTAAAGAACAGTTGATGGTAACTGTCCCCCTTTGTTAGCATTCTTGGGCCACCTCCAGATTTAGATGGTTAAAGAGAACTCTGTCCCGTTTTAGTTCTGCAATACTTCAGATGCCACCATTGCATAGCAGAAGAGAAGCCTTTCTGAAATCCAGGGTACATCCCCTTTCTAGCCACAAAAACAAGCTCACGGTCTTCACTTTACATATTAAAGAAAATACTGTGCTTTCCTGCAGTAGCCACCCTAAACAATGTAGTATCTTTGTTACAAATGTCTGGATTTGAAGAACAGTGGTTTGTCTGTGAAGAGAATTTAGAGACATCCTGATGCTAATGCGAAAGTAAGCAGGAAGGACGGGGCCACGGGGCTGCCGTCAGAGCTCTTGAAGGATCCAGCCCCGGTGGGATCTGCAGTTCTACCGCCTTGGAAAACCTCTCTGCCATCAGCTGCTTGATTTTGCAAATTTTTGTTCTGGAGCAAAGAAAACTAGGTCTGATAGCATCAAAATATCACAAGATCTCACACTAAGATGTTTCTGAATGGAATGTCTTTTCATTTGGAAAGAACCTTTTCTGGAAGTACTTAATGTAAATTTGATTATACAGTCCGATAGAACATCATCTGTGATGACCAGCCACAAAAGACAATAATTTGTCTTAAATCAATTTTTATCTATTGAAATAATTCCCTGGGTGGATTTTGGAGGGAGAAATGGGCTCATTCATGAAGTACAACTAGAATTCAGGCTCTTTAGATACTTCATCACATATCGCTCCTCAAAAAAAAATTGACAGCAGATCAAGGCTCCACCTTGTTTTTACGTTCCTACTAGGAAAAATCACACAAATGTTACTCTATGTGGCCAGAAATGAACTAGTCTGAAAGAATTCTGCCGGCAATCTCTGAGACAGTGGCACTAGAAGATAGGTGACATACATTACTCGGCACAGCATAGTTATAGTATGATCCTACGTGCTTGGTTTACACTGCAGACATTGGAGTCTCACAGGCATGTGTTGCTCAGACCATGAAACCAACTGAAAATTATTCTTAAATCCTTAGACGTTTTTTCATGGCAACACGGGGTCTAAAACTACAGCAGCAGAAACTGAGTTTATTTGTGTCCCATAGTCTGTCTGCTCCCAGGATCTGTTAGCCATTTTCAGTAGTGCACATGGAAAGAAAACCCTCTGAATCAGATTAACCCTTTCTTTCCCCAGTTCTGAATGAAAAGCACATTGCATTTCCAGTGCTTTTCTACAAATGCATTCGAAAATAGCTATAGAAAATTGAGATGCTCTAAGATCTTCCCAGAGGGGACACAGGATGGTAAAACAAAGCTCTTCAGAATTGAGTTTTTCCTTCTTTTCTTTTTTTTTTTTTAAACACCCTAAATTTCCTAATCTAAATGGAGCAAGGTGAACCTACATATCATTTGCTTTTTCTTAGAGAACTCAACACAACGTTAAGTTTCCTCTTATATCTGTATTGCACAGACCAAATTCACTCTCTCTTGTATTTCATCCCTTTCTGCGATCTACTTCTCTAAGCGTTTTCCTAGCTTTAGTAAAAACTTGTACCGAAACCTTCTTCCCTGCAACTTCCCTCCCTGTGGGCCCATGTTTTTGCTTTTGGCTCAATACTTCATTATACGCTTTCAGACAGGACAACCCCTTCTTAACTTTTTCTCCCTCTGCTCTACATAGATAGAATATCTATATAGATAAAGTAAGAACAGTTTCCTACCAGAAAGCCTGAAAGCAGACCAGCAACCTGGTGATCCAACCCCAGAATGGTCTCAAAGAAACCCCACTTCCCCACAGAAAGAGCCTCCTGAGCCAAAAGAAGCCCCAGCTGCTCCAGAGCGCATCTCAGAGCCTGCGGAGGGCACAGATTCATTAATTCCCTGCAGTGTGCCCAAGGAAGGCTGCTGTTGACCGTCCTCTGACCAGAATCAACTCCTTCCTTGTTAATCCCCATAAAAGACGTGGCTACCTCTGCTTGTATTGTCTCCCCAAGGGACTACGATGAACTCCGTAACTTACTTGGTTCTGAAACCAGCAATATAAGGCCTCAACCGCTGGAAACACTGCTTGAACTCAGGGCCTAGGTTTCATTTTGTAGCTATTTGGGTTTGTGACTGTGCAGAGATATTTTGGGGCAAGAAAATAAGGAACTGGAATTTGATCAGGTTTAGTAGCAGGTTGAGGACCTCCTAAGGGGAAGGAACCCGATTTACCTTTCTTTTAATACCTTTTCCTAAAGGATGAGGATGGACTCCTGCCCCCATAGCTCAATGCAAGGTAAGGTTACTTGAATGTAAACTTAATACTGCTTCTTGTTTTAAGTCCTAACATGTTAGCTTCTCTACCAATTCCAAAAAATAAGAAATTTCTTCTGATTTAAAAAGTTCATATTAAAAAAATTATGATTTTTTTCTGCAACAGTAGCTCTCATGGCATAAGCCAAACATTCCATCCAACTTCTTCTCCACAGAAAACTTAAATCTGAAAAAAAATTATCATCTGCACTGCTATGTTTTTGTATCAATTTCCCACGGCATCTGCAGTGAGATGAAACGCTCTAAATTTATGGAATAATAAGATTCTTATAAAACAAATAAGCTCTTATAAAATAATACTCTTTGTAAAGTCCACATGGGGAATATTCTGGAGTTTGAACATTGGAACAAGATTCCAATTTTGGAGGTGAATTAGAAAGGTAGGCAAGAGTTTGCTTTCTTGGTAAGTTTTGGAGCAAATCTGGGTTGTGTCCCATGAAAAGGACTTGTATGGGGTTTTTTTTAGAAAATAATGAAGCGTTTGGTCAAAAAGCTGTGGAAAGACTTTGCGCCTCTCTTCCATGCAACCACGATAAAGCTGAATCAGAAAGGAAACATTGACTGATTAAAATGCAGTCAAAGAGAGATAAGAAAAATACTTTTACACCTTGAGCTGCTATTGTGGTGCTGTTCACTCCCCCCATGAGGCTGACAGAGGAAAAAGAAGAAAAGAAGCAGGGGGGAAGAAGAAATAGAATCAGCTTAGAAAACTGTCCCGGAGAACCCTGCCAGGTGAAGGCCTGTGGGTTTTTATTCTGCACACGCTTCCAGGAATAAAGCTCTTTATCTGAGACAAATAAAATGTACCTTTTCGCACCAATAACACAATTTACTTGCAGATGTGATACTTCAAGTTCACTTATTTCTGAAAAATTCATGCTTTCTGTTTGGCTAGACTGTTTGTGATGGGCAAACCAGTAATACCAGAATACCGGTAAAATTATATTCAACTTCGGTGGCGCGTGTATATTGTAATCAGAGTCCCCGTGAGAAGAGAAGTCCATGTTGTGCAAGGAAACAATGGGATGAGAATTATGGGCACGAAGGCTGTTGGAGAGTTTAATAGTGATCACTCGCCCACCATGGCAGCCGTGGGGCTGAGCCCTGGGGGCAGTCCTGCAGGTGGTAAAGGGAGCACCAGGCAGTGCAGTTCCTCACAGGCTTCACTTGTGATGGTGGGGAAGCAAAATAACCAAAATGCCAACCCAGAAAACAGGCTACTGTCATCCTCAGTGGGTATCGTGACTTTGCAAGAGCCTGTGCAGTAGAAATTAGTATTATGTTGCCGGAACTTGGCTCAGCTCTCCAACCCTGTTGTATTTGAGCTGCTGCTCAACCTTGGTGCTAATGAAAAGCAGCATTTTCAATTAATTCTACATTTCAGAGAGGAAGGATGGCCAGGTTTTTTTGCTCCTGCGAAGAGACAAAGCTGCTCAAAATTCCAGGAATATTAGGAGTCTGTAAGATCTCTTCCTCCTTTTTGCTTTCAACAAAAGTATTTGAAGTAAAGCTAGGCTTTTGCTTTTTTGAATAGTTTTGTGCAGACTTTTGCATAGCCTCAGTACAGTTGAGAGGGGAAATGATTTTGGGCCAGCTGAATTAATTGCAAATTGATTTAATGGCTCCTATTACTGAATTTGAGTAACCAAGGTTTTGAATAACTGAGATACTTTTCAATGTAAGCAATAAATACCAGAGATAGAACTGTATTATAGGAAACAGAGACTATGACTGCGCTTTGGATAATCAAGATTCTAGTTTGTATCATGTGTACTTTGGCAGCAGCTGATTCCTATAGGAATAAAAAAGTAAGAACATGTGCAAACTGCAGTATGACACTACCACTGTGACCTCGTCAACAACTTCAAGGTCATCATTAGGAGAGTCTTCAGCTTTTTTTTTTTTTTTTTTTTTTGCCTGGTTGCACATGGGTTGTTAAGATTTATTACAATCAGTGCAAGAGAACACCTGCTAAATGTCAGAAGATTCCTGGGAAACTTCAAGTGTTTTTCTAAGGCAAAACTATACCTTTTACACAGCTTTGAGGAATCCAGCTCAATGGAATACAACCTAGTCTTGATTGATTTGTTCATGCTCTTAAGCAGAAACATAACCACAAGTGATATCCAGAAATGTATTTGTCCTCCAGGAAAATTTACCTGTGTCTAAAATGATGTCTTGCTTCCTGGGATTCTTGATCTGTATCATCCTCTGAGTAAGGACCAGATCCTTGCCTGAAGTTGGTTGGCACTGCTGTACTGGTATCGGTGAAGCTGTGAGGAGTCACGGCAACTGAGCACCATCTGAGTGACTAAGCACTGTCTAAATGCATTAGGAAAAATTGTATTTGACTTATGAAAGTTGTACTAAACAAACATGGAGAAATATCTTAACTTTCACATTTCCAGAGGTTTTGGCTGAAATTTGCCACCCGTCTCCTTTGGCTGTCTTGCAGTGTTCCTCTCCTACATCATCATTTTATTTTCAGCTCAGTGATTTTTTTTTTCTTTTTTCTCTTTTCTTTTCTTTTCTTTTCTTTTCTTTTCTTTTCTTCTCTTTTTTTCTTTTCTTTTCTTTTCTTTTCTTTTCTTTTCTTTTCTTTTCTTTTCTTTTCTTTTCTTTTCTTTTCTTTTCTTTTCTTTTCTTTTCTTTTCTTTTCTTTTCTTTTCTCTTTTCTTTCTTTTTTTTTTTCTCTTTGAGTGATGAAACTCTGTCTGCTTTTCAAAACTAATATATGGCCCCTGAGTGAAGGCAAGGCTGTGATTCAAATCAAGAGTTCTGTTGACATTATAATCCTTAGGAGCACAGCTGGAGCATTTCATGAACGGTAGCAAAGACCCTCCATTGATTTACTGCCTTGGTATTCAATCAGGAGCCCATGTTCTGTGTCGTTAGCTGCAACATACAAAAAATAACTCGGTGAACTTCTAATTAAGGCATTTAGCTTCTTGCCTTTCTTGTAAGAAAAGATTTGTGCTATATATGAGATGCTGCTGCTTTTATGGATTCCCCCCTATTTTTATAGCAGGAGGGCTTCAGGCCCTAAGATGGTCCTGTGGGTGATGGATGGGATATACACCAAAGTTGGTCTCTGACCCTTCCAAGCAGAAGACTAAGCAGTGTGGGACAGCAGGAATTTTCATGCATCTCCCCCAAGCTCTGTGCTTTTTTTTTTTTTTTCAGTTTTACATAAGCCTTTCCTGGCCATAATAATCCCTCAAGCACAAAAAAGAAAAGAAAATAATTTAAAAAATCATTCTAGTTCTCATGAGAGCTGCAAAGGGGACCCACAGCTCTGCTTTTGGGCAGCAGATAAACCCTTCCCTTTCTGCAGTGCCAGTCCCCAGCCACAGCCCATGCACGAGAGCAATTTCGAAGCCGTGCTCTTTCTCGTCTCGCCCTTCGTTCCCAGGGAGAGAGCGGCCGTGCTGCCAGCCCCCACTGACCTGAAGATGAGAGTTCCCTAGATTGTTTCCAGCTTGCACTGATAGCCCCGCTGAACGAATAGCACTTACAGTATTTTTGGGGTGGTGACTCACAAGAAAGTCATGAATGCCCCCTTAAGGGGCTGTCAAAAGCCCCCCTGGTAAGAAGTGTTTTGTTTTTCCCGTTTTCGTTGTCCAGGCTGCCTGCAGATATTTCCACAAATCTCCAATGCAGTTTTCTCAATTCATTGTCCAAGCAGCAAGTTGTACCCTAAAAGGCATCAGAACAGAGATGCAGACCCTAATCCGACACTATTCCTGTTTATCACCCCCATATGTTAAGAGCCAGAAAATACAGCCCTTCTAGTCACCGCAGAAGGTACCAAAGTGCCAGCCAGGACCAAAGCCACTGGAGCTCCTGAATGCCTTCTACTTGCTTATCTGCGTGCTAATTTCAGTGATAATTCAGGTGAGCAACCTGGTCCAGTGGGAGGTGTCCCTGCTCACGGCAGGGGGGTTGGAACTCGATGGTGTTTAAGGTCCCTTCCAACCCAAACCATTCTATGATTCTAAACACCACAGACATTCAAGGGTTTAAGGATAAAGGCAGATCTGGTATCAAGCGCCTAAGTCATTTATTATTTTTTTTACCTTCAGAAAGTGCTTCAGAAACTTTATTGATCCTCTCAAAAATAACATGAAGTAGGATTGTTATCACAGATATTTACACCTCCAAAAGCTATGAGGTTTAATTACTTGATCAAGACCAACGAAAAGTTGGTGTAGAAGCAGGGTCTGGATTCAAAAAAGGGCTGAGAACAGCCGTAAGATCTGGAGCTGGGAGTGTTATATTTGGACTGAAAGACAGCTGTGAAAAGAAAAATGGCATATGTCTTTTTTTTTGTCTGAACATGCAGCAGGAGATACAGTGCTTTAACAGAAGGTGCTGCCTGCTTACCTTCTTTCATCTTTTACATTTACATTCTACAGGTGCCTCTGTTGTAGTTCAAGCCCTAGTAGTGTCTAGGCTTCCAGCTTTCCTTCTCTTACTCAGCCAGAGCTTTAGCTGGTCAGAGCCCTGCTAAAGCCACTCAGGTAGTCAAGACTCACCCTGATGTCTTTTGGTACATCTAGAACATGGTGACACAAAGCTTACTAAATAATTCTTCACAGGGTCCATCACCATTTTATTTGACCTACATTGATAGGGCTGGATCCTCTAAGAGCTGTATGATGGAAATATGACAACACCATGAAATCGCAAGGCTGGATCTCAGCTCAGCAGCAATCCCCCCATCAAGGTGATCCCCCAACCATAAAGATCCCACCATCTTCTCAAAAGTTGGCAATTAGAAACATCAAATGAGTCAAAGGAAATCTCAGTCCAAAACTTTTGAGCCTGGAAATCCCACAGGGCAAACAAAGCAGACTTGTCCTGAGCCACTCTCAGATTTACAGGTTGATGAAACAACCTGTAAATACTTTATCCCCTGTCAATTTGCTACGAACAACTGGGTAGAGAGAGTGGCCAAGAACAGAAAGGCTGGATGGCCGCCTTCAATAGTTAAAGGTGCAGTATCTGCTGCAAGGGGGTCCTGGTATTTTAGTGAGCCTTTTGAGTATAATCAAAACAATCAGAATAATAGGTGATTTATGGCTATTGGTTTATTCCTTTTGAAAATATTTAGCTGTGATTTCTCTCATTGGTGTGAAGAGGAAGAACAGCCAAAACATGTCACTCACTTTCAGAACAACGAAAAGCTTTCTAGTCCATGTATGGTTAAAGCCTAAGTGCAAGTGCTGCAGGAGTTGAATGACAGTATGTAGATAAACCAGCCATGAAATATTTCTATGATTGCTACTTTAAAAGTATTTCTTAGAGTTATTCTTCTCAAACAAATAAAATATTCCACAATATTCTTGGAGCCCGGATTCTAACGTAGTGAAAATCAGTGAGGGGAAGAACACCCTGCTGATTTAAACAGTGCAGGATATGACATTAGTAAAATAATGTCATGTAAAATAATGAGAGTGCAAGGTTTATGACTGCTTCTTTGGTGGGGCTGGGGTTATCCAATGGGAAACATACTACCAAAGTCCAGTGAGATATGGTTACCAGGCAGGAATCCCAGGAGATTCTGTTACCACACAGGAATCCCATGAGACAGTATTATCAAGAAGGAATCTGTAGTATTCAGTTCACCACAAGGCAGTAATATTAGATTTTTAGAATTAAATCCTGTGGTATCTTGTTTTATAAGAGTTGGCACAGAAGGAACAGAGAAAAATGCCATGGGAGAAAGATGTCTCCCTGGAACCTGAGCTGGAAGCCCTAATCGTTACACCGATTTCTAGCAGAAATAAAACGTCACAGATTTTCCTCGTGATCCTGAGATATTTTTACTGAACGCGATATCAATCCCTTATTAGTGAAAGCTTTTTTTTTTTTTTTTTTTACAAAATACAGATTTGATCATTAAAATGCAAAGGCATGAATACTATTGTGGCTTGTTTTTGATTGGTGTGTGTAACTTTTGGATTTCTTATTTATAGCGGATTATGATTTTATCTTGAGTAGTGCTACTTTATGTAAGAAGTGTGCAATATGGCTATTTTACATTGGCACTAACCAAGTTAATGAACTGTTCAGGTCAGCATCTGACTGCACGTTTGTGTGGTGCCTCACACAATGACTTTTACAGCATTTGAACAATACAGAAATGTGAGAGAATTAATAAAACAATATTTGTTTTCCTCATTATCTTTTTTCTTGTAGTACTGGTAACACTGGCATGTTTGGCAAGAATTCACCGCATGTTTGTTTCAAGAAGACCTAACTTTGTTTCCGCCTCTGTCTGGAGACTGGCCACCACACCTCTTATTTTTAAGAGCCTTTTGCCAGCGATGGAGAACGTTCTCGGAAAGCTATCACCAAGATGCCCCAAAAGAAGCAACTAAGGCTTCCTACTTCGATTTGATCACAACAGGTAAGTCTGAATGCTCATCTTCTTTTAAATGCAGTATTGTCCCTGCCTGTATCACGGTACGCCTTTATCAGTACTTAATTAGATAAACTCTGATCAAGGACAAAAGTTCCCTTAACGTGAAAAGAGCTTAGTGTGAAAAGTCAGATCAGTTTTGTGATTAGCCTAAATATAGGCTGAGTGTTTGTTAAATAAGGACCTAAAATCAAGTTCCAGATGCACTTTTAATTCATCAGTATTTCTAAATAGATCCTTTCAAAGACATATCTCTGAAGCTGTGCTTTGGAAGGTGAGTGGCAGACACAGTAGGTGACAAACTCGCATGGCCCCACACCTCCACGTGGACAGAGTCAAGAACGTGGTGGGATGGCTCATCTCTCAAAAGTTTATCGTATTGAAGAGGGATACAGGAAAACTAAGGACTTCAGGTGAGAAGCTAGAAGGGAGAGTGGAAAGCTGTTGAAAAGAGCATTGGTAATCTATGCTGGACATTTAAAAGATCGATCAACATGGATGATCCTTGCACAGCCACAAAGATCAAGACTGAAAGCCGTCAAGGAGAGCACGGTGGCCCCACAAATGTCATTGCTCCTTGGATGCTCAGTGTGACACACAGACAGCCGTTCCAAAGCACCGCATCCTCCTGACAGCGCTGACAACAAAGGTGTCACCCATGGGACAACGTCAGGTATTCCCAGCGCTTTACAAAGCTGCGGAAGGACTTGTCCCTGGTATTCAGATGTGATTACAGCAAGCTGTAGAAAAAGAAAAGGACGTGGCAGGAAGGAATATAAAACTCAAGAGGCATTAGCCTGTTTGCTGTGTTTGAGAATACATTTGCTTGAGTGCCTGTGAACAAGAAAGCAGGCACAGCTGAATAGTAGGCTTAAGGAAAGTCAGTTTAGCTTCAGAAGAGGGTGTACATACACTGATCAGATCTTAACCCTAAAAGACATAATCAAACAATAGTGTGAGCGTGGAAGACTTCTGAATGTGCTAAGTGGACCATTAGAAACCACAACACCTATAGTGGGGATATTGGTGACACAGAGGTACTAGGGAGATTACAAAGAGAGATTACTGGTAATGACAGATGGAAAAGTTACTGAACCCACACACTGGAGAGATGCAAATCACAACCATAGTCCTTTTGTGATAAAGCTGGGTAGGTAATGGTTTGGGACCATTAGTTCACATACCGTGGCTTTACCCAACAGCTCTCAGAAGCTAATGGCTTGCAGTCCTGGTGACAACAGGGTTGCATCACCCCAGCGGTCCTGGGGCAGCCAAATCACTGGGGTCTTTGCGAGAACCTGAGGACTCTCCACACACCTCTGATGGGCTTTTTGCTCAGTGCATGACACGTACCTCTGCCCAGAAGGCTATGAAACTTTTGAATGGAACATCATTTGTGAATGAACCCCACAGTGAAATTCGTTCTCTACACACAGTGACCAATTTCACTGTTGTTACAGGAAGGGAAAAAAAAGTCAAATGACAATACCATCTTGGAAGGATTAATAATGTTAATATGTTCAACATTATGGCAAAAGCCAGGCCAATAGTTTGTGGGTCTCTCGAGACTGATAATCTGTCAGGGAAATCTCCTCATTTGTAAGAAACACTTAATATTTCACAAAGTTTGTTTTGTTCTGCTTAGTTAAATGCCTTTTTCTTAATACAGTGTGTTTCCAAAAGCTTTTTCTCTCATATTGCAAAGAAATCGTTCTCATCTTCCCTTGTTTCCCAAGAGCCTCTCACAAATACTTTCTGCATTGTCAATCTCACCAGCAGCATCTCTTATGCTTACCTGTACAAAGGAGTATGCAAAGTATATTTTAAAAAATCTGACTTAGGAGCCTCTTGTTTCAGTGACAGGGTGGCGTTTTTGCAGAGTGACTCGATGAAGTCAGGTGGAGTTGCAAAGCAGCCTACGCGGCAAGTCACAAGATTGAGACTTGGAGGAGAAATCTGGTCATGAATTTGGTTTGGGATTTATTGCTCAGCAACTTGGAGCACAGCTCGTCAACAGCTGGCTCTCTAGCCAAAACACACTGGCAAACAGAGAAAAATTGTCATGGTAACAGTCTTACAGTGCATATTGCAATGGCACCCTGGTCTACTGAGGGAATTCCGAAGTGGTACCACAGTAAAAATTATGACTAATAATAACCAGTAATAGTAACTACTGCTGCTACTAATAATAGCAATAATTATATTTATACTATAACAACAGCGAGATATATTTGGCTAGTATTTGGTAATTCCAAATTGCTGTTTAAACACGTCTGGCTGATTTCTTATAAGCTCTCTGCTGATGCATTGCAGCTCTTCCAGCAGCATAGGGTTAGTCCATGAGCAAAGGCGTTCTATATGTTCCCCTCTGCAGCTAAGGGAAATGTCTTTCCCTTATCCCTAATCATCACAAAAGCTTATATAGTTTATATACAGTAGTATACAACTTTGTCATAAATGAGTATGGTGTTGGCAACGGAAGTGCTGAACCTCCCGAAGGGTTCAGGTACGACGGCAGGATGTTGGGTACAAACCTTTGCAGCCCCAAAAGGGAAGAGTTCCTGAAGCCACTTTGCCAACATCATCAAATCATGACCCGATGTATTTGGGAGCTAATTCTGCAGCCTGTGTTCATTTTGAGTTGAAAGCACCATGAAGGATGAGAATGGGTTGCAAACCATCCCTCGGGCTGTGTAAAAAATAATGGCAATTTGCTGCTGTTAAATAATAAACTACAACAGTGTACAAGGTTTGTTCCTGTGATTCTGAATTATGATTGCCCTTGCACCAAAGCTGCTGCAGGAGGGAGTTTTGGGGTAGCTTTTCTATTTATACTCCGTAATTTTCCTGCTGCAATTTAGATAAACTGCTCTGGTGACGGAGGGGAGAATGGGGGAGAAACTTTCTAAGCTCTGCAAGAATCTGAAGTGGAACATCACTTGCCAGCACAATTCTTCTCCTTCATCCTCCCAGCTCCCCAGCAGTAGCCCCAGGTAAACCCCTTCCTCAGGCGGTGTGGGAAAGCGCAGGGGAGTTCTAGAGGGAAAGGAGAAAAGGAGATCTGACTGCAGGTGTAACTCATCCCCAAACTGGAATACGTTGGTTATGGATGGTGCTGCTCACCTCTTTAAATACTGATAGTGGAAACTGTCACTGCCACCAAAAATAACATTCTTATTAAATCATTTTGGCAGCAGTTCAGTGGGGACTTCCAGGCAAACAAACAGGGTAGCTTTGAGGTCTCCCCGGCTCTCGCTCCCTCTGATACCTTCCAGTCCCCAGCCAGTGGGATTTTTACCAGAGTCACAGTCCAGCACTCCAGGAAAAAGGCTACTGACTCAGGGTTTCCATTTACCCTCTTAGTGTTAGGCAAATGCCCACTTTCCCTGGGCTCCCTTGGTTGACAGGATCTTCAGGACGGGTCTGATCTCTCCAAAGGTGGCTCTGGTTTGACAGTGTGCTCTAATCCTGGCCTAATGTCTTGACCAGCTTCAGCTCCCCTCCTTCTGCAGCCGCTCTTCTTGTGTGGGACAAGACATGACCTGCCCCATCCTCTTCTGAAGACCAATACACAAATAGATAGATACCGTTCATTCAGGTTGCTATGCTGGTGTTGGCCAATAAAGGCCAAATGGAAATGGCCTGACTGCAGTAATTTGTAGTTATGGCGTGTAGAAACACTATTGAAAACTGGCAGCTGCCCAGGCATTTTGGAATACAAGTCAGTCAGCAGCTTGTTGTGTTTGCTGTTTTGTCCTGTTTGTGGTTTGATTGTAACTAAAGCCTTAGACTGATTTATTTTTTTGCCAGAAAAATAATAATGGCAATGATAATGTGTGCAGTGTTGTAGACAATAGGAATGGCATTTTAGAGTAAGGACTATTGTATCATCAATATGTTCCTTTGTCTTCCAATCCAAGAAGCACTCATAAAGACTCCAATGCCTTTTATTTTTCTGAGTTCCTGCATTTGAACTTCAGGTGACAAGTAGCCTCCTGGTACGCTGGTCCAACAACTCTCAGGAGTATAAATTTACAAATTAAAAAGTGGAAGAAAAGGGGAGAAGAACAGAGATTAAATTTGAAATGTCTTTTTTTAGTGACAGGATCCTTTTTCACCCAAATACTAGTGCCCAAATGTAGGTTTTTTTATCCCCTGAAATAAATGCATATTCTGAAAACTCCAGATAACTTTATAATGACTCATTCCGGCATTACGAATTTTCATTGAAGTAGCCAAAAATGTTTGCTTTGCAGTTCCAGAGCAATGCTAAAAGGCCATGGATGTACGGAAAGCAATCCCTCTGATTTTGCCTGGTTCTTTAGATGCTGGAATAAATTGCATGTGGCTTGTCCCGTGCGGGTCAACGGGAGCTCTGCTCCGCTCCTTTTGTGGCGGAGGGCGTGCTTCAGTGGTTATTATAAGACTGTAAGACTTTGGGGTTCTCAAGGCTTTTTCTGGCCATGTCTCTGACTGAGTGGAATATTTTGTGACTGTATATAGCACGTGGCAAATAGCAGAGCAGTGACTGCACAGCACTGTCTGAATTCCCTGGGCAGGGAGTTTTCCCTTCGTTATGTTTCATTCCCATCCCACTGTCCTGGTTCCAACAGCTCGTGTGTACATCCTCCATTCCCATTAATATAAAAATGTACATGGAGATTATCATGATTATCAAAATAATCAATCTGAATGGGCATGTCCTGAACATAAAAACAGTATCTCTAGCAGGGATTTGGCTTTCTGAAGGCTCGGATCCTTTCGTTTTTTCCCCATTATCTCAGGAAGTTACATGGAAATGAGTGAGAATAGAGTTCATCTCAGTGTCTGTCATGCAATAATTTACCCATAATTCCAGTTGGGTAGTAGCAAAGCGAAAATGTTGGAGCTGTGGGAGACCTTCTGCTTACATGTGACAGCTAATGGGTTTTAGGTGACCACACTATTACACTCAGCGTTTGCAGGACACACATATTCAGGAAGGAGGCTTGGCTGAGTTCCAAGTGGCTTCCAATCCACCGATGGAGGGAATGATGGGTCAATCCTGGAAAACTATTAGGATTACCAAAGTTTTCATTTTGTTGTTGTCTGCCTGGTTTAAGCCTGTGTTTTATTTTTCTCAAATCAGTCTTTAAAATGGCCATTTCAAATTTGCATTGAACTCATTCCACATCTTAAAAACAAAAAGCAGTCCTAAGCAAAGTAAGTTTCCAAGCTAATTTCTTGGGGTTCTCTTCCCACAAAGCACGTTAGTAGTATGGATTCTGTACATTCTCTTGGTCCAAATATAAACGTATTTTGAAATGCAAGAAAAAAATCATAAACTGAATGTTCATTGCTGAAAATGAGATTGTGCGGCTTCTTTGAATAAACTAATTTAGAGTCCAATCCTCTTCCTCCGTTCATCTGCAGGAACAAAAGTAGACCCTGTGAGAAATGTACTCTTAGAGCAGGACCAGGAATCATCCAAAAGGAGATAAGCAGTCTTTCTCTTTTTCTTTTGCTTATTTATTTTTCAACCTGCATGTATTAGTTCCTGTAATGCTGATGTTAATGTAGTTCTTGTACTCTCACTTTATTAGTGAAGGTGAGAAAGATGGAGGAGAAACAGAGGTAATATTAAAATGGTTGACTAGAATGACGTTGCCCTAGGCCTTGAATGACAGGAGGAATTAAGTGATTAAGTCAAAAATCATGCAGTGCAGTTTGCCGTCTCTGCAGGTTTCTTGGTGTCAAAGGGATTTTTCTGGGCAAGGATCATTCATCCAAAACTTATTTACTTATATCTTGTGTGATCCAAACTTGGAGTGAGAACTGGCTCCCATTGTAATCTGTGAGGGCTGAGAGAGTGAATAATGAATGTGCCAAAATCTAAGACAAATCCTCTAGACATGTCTGTTGACAGATGACTGATGCTTCTGTTGACAGATAACTTGTTTTACACACTTCTGCAAGATACTTCTTAGCTCCATATCTGGCCTCTTAGCTTTTATTTCCAAACACCTTGAAGGGGAAGAAGTTACATTTACCTAATTATTACTGTTGTCATTACCTTCAAGCAACACAGAATTTGATGGGTAATCTCCATGGTAGTTGGTCTTCAAGCTCCGGAGCTGTTATCTGTCTAACAGCTGTTTGTTTTCTGTTACCTTTGCAGTTTACTTTTCAAAAACTCACCCAGAAACCATACAGCTGTTTCTGGCTGTTCTCTGTCTCCAGGCTGACTTCATCAGGAGTAATGTAGTGCTGAACTGGATAATTTTCTGAGCAAACTGTCTCTTAAACTCCGCTTTTATAAGTGTTTTCAGGGTCTTTTGTGTGCCAGAGTGCAAGATAAAGCTTTAGCCGTTGCACATACCACTGGTGGTTATAAGGAAAGAAGAGTATTTGGAGAGGTTTCAGGGTGTCTGTGTTCTGGCCCCCATCCCATGCGACCCATAAGGTGCAGAGCTTGTCCAAAATCAAAGAGCCCAGCTGTGTCTCCTGGTGCAGGCGAGCGCCATGGTCCTGCTGGACCTGTGCAGCTGTCCTGTCCTTGGGTTGAAGTTAGCATTGTAGGTTCTCTGCGTGCTGTGCCAAGCTGGGAAAGCATCTTGCCTAGATCAGGCTTTGAGAACCTCTACCACAGCAGTTCATCAACCCCAACAGGTCATGCAGATCTTCCAGAACCTGTTCTTGATTCTTCCTCTGCCACTCCAGATATACTTGAAGGCTTCTCATCTGATGGCAGCATAGCTTCCCCTTGCTGCCATGCTGAGCAATGGGCTGGGAAGGAGGAGAGCAACACCCAGCTCACGGAGGTATTCTGAGGATACGGCCACTACCTCCTTGGAGGACTCAGACCTTGCAGTGATGAGCACTGCAAAATGTCCGAGAGTAAATAAGGAAAAGAGACATCCGTTTGTTTCACAGTTGTGACACTAAAGGTCAACTGGAAAAGCTAGTCTCCTACATGCTCGGAGAGGTTATGAATTGTACAGCTATGTCCATATATGTTCTGACAGATTTTAAGTGGTACTTTGCTGGGAAGTTTTAAAATTCAGCAATACACGTCATTTGCTTACAACAGCCAGTTTTCTTCACATTAGCCACCGGTAAAAAATGATTCATACAAGAGAGGCCACATGTTGAACAGACTAGTGTAAACCAATTATGCTACATTCAAAGTCAGCTAAAACATTCTCACACAAAAAGTTAACTTAAGCTACTATTTCCCACAATAATAATAATAAAAATAAGCTTAACAAACACTTACCCTGATTCTCAAAACTCATTTTCTGTTATGTGTCCATTTACCAGTTTTGTTTGGCAGAGTGTCAAGTAATGTATCAGCAAAAGTATGTGTGCCATAATCTGACAAAAGGAAAAAATTTATATTTTTAGTTTAAAAGTGTTTATAATTTCAGTAAGTAAAAACAATACAGGACAAGGAAGAACAAAATAGCATATGCAGAAATCTCAGCAGTGAATATGAAAGTATAAGCATGTGAGTTTTAGTGTAAGAATGAGCCTGACTGGGAACTAGGTTTTCTAAAAAAGACCTACATTAATAACTGTAACCCTCTAAACATGTTTCTCCACCTAGGTTCTTAGCAGATTTCCTCTCCAAACTTTGGTTCAGACTTCATTAGGCTGAGGGCTGTGAGGCTGTGACAAGACCCCAGGATGTGACTGCCCTCAAAAATGATCTGGCTTGACTGATGACTTCCATTGTCCCATCCCACCGAGTCCTCCTCTGCAATAATACAAACTCCAGTGATACTCCTGAGGAGTCCTCAGATCCTCCACACTCTCCACTCATCCCACCACCCCACAGAAAAGCATCTGGCACTAATCACAACACCAGAGAGAAATCCCACTTAAGGCGGCTGAGAGTTCCTCCTTAGCTGGTTCTCATGACATCACTCCCCAAAGCTCATTTTCACACCAGCCATAGTTCCCGTGTTCAAGTAAGCAGCAGCACCATAAAGGTGACTGCAGAAGATCCACCAGGTAGAACACATCCTTCAGCCCTGCAGTTAAGGCCTGGGTGTTGTCTAGTCATCATTTACCATGAATGTAACTTCCATGAAGGACATTTGCTTCTGTAAGCCTGTCATCTTGTCTTGAGGATGGAGAAGAGCGTAGAACAACTACAGAAGAAGGGAGAGGGTAGTGGACAACAGGAAGCACGTGCAGCAAAAAGAGCTGATAACAGAGCAAAAGCCCATGGAGCAAAGAAAACTGCTGGAAATATGGAGCAGCAGTGACAGTAGGGTTGGGAATTTGTACTGTGGGGAACGTATAGTGAAAGAAAAGCATGGACCAAAACTGCAGCCTGCAGAAACAGGGTGAGAAACAGAGGGTATAATAGACTGTCTAGATGTGTTTCTTCACCTGAGAGTTGTTCATACGTCAGTCACCGACAAGGACCAGCAGGACAAGGAAATTATTTGTCATGACTACGTCAGGTTGCCTGGCTAAGAATGGCCTCGGGTCTCCCAGAGTGTGTCTATCGCCACACCACCACCTCACCTTTGAGCTGATGTTGGAGGAACTGCAGCCTTACAGCTCAAAAAGCAATAAAGCAAACAAATCAAGCACAGAAGCTGAGAAAAAAGGCTTCCAAGACACTGAATGTAGTTCACAGAAAGCCGAATGTCTGTGGCTTGATCATCCAGTTGGAGCTCCTTGGTGCCCATCCCTGCAGCAGTGGGTGCATACAAGCAGCACAGCCACAAGCTGGAAGTGTGAATTGCAATATCTAAGCCATTGAAGACCTACAGGAGCTACACAGATGGACGCAGTTGTGTCCTCTCTGATCTCTGCTTTATACAGAGATCCACAGAGATGTGCGACTGCGCAAGCTCGACAGCAGCAGAGGGAGTAGCTGTTGAAAAAGTCTATACCCATCACAAGCCAAGTGATGCTCAGTTCTCTGGCTGAATCAACCCAACTACACTGGAGAGAGGTTATTGGTGCCTTTGTTATCTGCCCAGCATTGTAGCTGCCTGCTGCTACACTCCACTGCCCCTTTCCAATATATAACACTACAACATCTCTCGAGATAATAAGGTTTTGATCATGGCAAGACGCTCACAACAGCAAACAGCCCAGGCACACAGAGATCAAATAGACCAGCTGCAAACAGAGGGAGGAAAAAAGGAGGAGGAGGAGGAGTGCATATGACTCGCTAGCTCGTGTGTGGGTATGCGTGTTATGCAGGCAGCGGAGGCCTGGATGGCGAAGGTCTCCCAGCGACCCCGGCCATGCGGGGCTTGGGCCCCCGGCACCGCGCTGCATTCCAGCCTGCCTCCTCGCCCGGGACCACTGCCCCTGCTCACACAGAGAGGCAGCCAGACGTGAACGTGAGAAAGCTGCAGATCGCTGGGTAGTTGTCCTCCAAAATAATCATAATTAAAAGGGGCGTGCGCAAAGGGGGAGCTGGAGTGCGGGCTTGCTTTTTTACCATGTCTTCATAGCATGCAAACATGGTGAAAGGGATTTTTTCTGAACAATATACTTCTCCATGCCCCTTCCAGTCCACTCCCCATCCTTCCAGATCAAAGGATCTCAGTACAATATTTGCCTTCAACAGAAAAGCTCATGGGCAATATGTTGCAGGCCATTTACATCTATTTACTGGGGTTAATAAATATGTAAACTGATTTTTAAATTGTGGACCTAGACCCCTTTAGAGATATCGACACAGAGCCAAGTTCAGATGACTGCTGTGACAGTGCAATTGCAGAATAATTTCCATAAAGGTTGTAAAGATATTCCAGATTCCTTCTTCTTTTCCCTTTTTCCTTCAGAATACGTGATATGGGGCTTGAACCTGGGTGTGGACCTGAATTCTGTGGATCCTTTCTTCTTTTTTATACTTTAAGCCTAGAGGAATTTGGAAAGCAGAGCTGTCTGAACTGTGACATCCCCATATGCTTCTTAGGGAACAGAGCCAATACAAAGACGAAGACATTTTACCTGTTCTAATATTTAAATTATTGCTGTGAAAGAGCATGTGACACAAGGCGTAGGGGGCACACAGCAGTGGAGCATGGCACAATATGGAAGATTCAGAAGAATTAGTTATGGGATGATCTGGAAACACCCAGCTCCCCTTCACTGCCTGAAAGCTGATGGCATGTTGGAGGGTCGGTTCCTGGCTCTGCCCTGGAGATGACACAGTTTCATTGAGTTCCACAGGGAATATGCTGCTTTAATGGTTTCCCGTGACAGTCATTTCCAACTGACAACGTCTGTGTTGCAGCATAAAGACCCCGAACATCAGCAGTTTGCACCGGCCATTTACAACTGGTGTAAATTGGAAATGCTGCAGTTCTCCTGTGCTTTCATCCCTATGTTTTTTTCACAGGTACAAACAACTAGGTGACCAGAGGGCTTTGAAGCATCAGGACTAGTGTTTCATAGGTAGACATAGGTACACAAGCTCACACACACACGAATATATAAAATTTGAAAGCAAACCAAAACCTCGTAGCTTCATTCTTAGCTGAAAACTTGTTGCTTTTCCTCTCAGAAATGTTCATTTGAAACCTCTATGTAAAAAGTGCCAATTAATTCTGTAACAAATTTAAGAATGAACTTGTAGAAGTGTTCCTTATTAACCAGTGATATTGTGATAACATAATTTGGTGTTCTGGGTGCTCTGTGTAATCATTTAGGACCCAATCTTTCAAACATATGGACTCAGAGCCTGACAGGGCATTTTCGGACCCATTTCCATACATCCCAAAGGGATGAAGGTACCACAGCCCACTGGGCCTCTGGTGCACATCCCTGACTTCAAGTTCTAACATTCAGAGGGCTAAGGCTTCAGAGTTCGTGCTTTTTTTTGGGTCAGGGACAATCTCTGTCAATGGCAGTAAGACCGAGCAGCCCTGGCCCTGGCCCTGACCCATTAGCTGTGGGTGTGGGACCATACTTCTGCTGCAGGAGGGAAGCTGCCGGGTCGGTGTGTTGGCAGAAGCACCACTCCTTGGCCTTACCCTTCAGAGGGTAAATAAACTTAATCCCAGATTCATCCACTGCTGTTTGCTAACAGCAAATAATTCAGATTTTGGAGTAAGGTGGGATCAGGCTGCTCTAAGGCCCCTGGGGAAGGACGGGGTGTCCAGCCCCCTGCAGAGCAGGGCAGTTTCCAAACCCATGAGCAGCTGGTCTTTGCTCGATGCACAGCCCTTTCATCCAGAACTGATCCTCAAGACTTGTCAGGTGTAAGAGGGGTCTGGATGGACCCGATGCAAACAGAAGCGTTTGTGTTTGACCTCAATGGATTTCCCAGCCTGTGAACCTCCACAGAGAAAAATCTAAAACCTCCTGCACACAAAAATTAACTTGTTTGACACGGAGACAAAAGTACACCTAGGAGACTTTTACCTCTGTAGCACCAGATTGCAATCACTCACAAAGCAGCAGCAGTCTCTTTTCCATCCTGAGAGGTGTGGTAGGAGAAAGACGCACCTCACAAGAAGAAATAAAAGCACATCATCTAAGTTTGCTTAGGTTTAGCGAAGGTCAGAGATTTTCGCACCTAGGTGAGCTGTCATCTGGCTTGGGGCAATTCTCTTTTCTCTCCCATCCTTTGCTGGAACAGCAGGAGAGCTTTACTGGCGTGAAAGACTAAACTGTCCTCAGGCTATAAAGGGCTTGAGTCACAACCACTTACCCCCCCCCCTTTCATATTAATTCAGGACCTTCCAAAATTTTCCTAATGTCTCCTCACCTGTTGGTTCTGAAAACCTGTTGGTTCTGAAAACCTGTTGAGGGCCAAAGCTTAAGTTAAGAGAGGTGACAAAACATATGGGATTTGCTCTAAGCAAAGTAATTCTGCACTGATGGAGTCAAAACTTCTACTTTTAAATCCTGGGTTTGGTTTTCATTAATTTAAACCAAATGAAGTAATTACCTGCATCATTAAGATACGACAGCAACATCTAAGTAAGTGCATGCACAGCAAAGATTAGAAAATAATGACACTATTAAAAAGCACAGCAATACTCGCATGAATGGGCAGCCTCTAAAGCTCAGGAATAAACTCGTGTCACTACAGCCCTTATCAGTACAGTGACCAAGAGGGAGCTCCACACATCTTGTACTCCAGAGTAATGTTGTGCTTTCTGATTTCTTAAAGGGATATTTAGAATCCAAAAACATTACCAGTTTTGAGAGCATGCTGCCTCTTTAAATGTTTTTGTCTTTGTTAAAACCTTGGCCCTTTGTTAATTTTTTTTTTGCAAGTTCTTTCATTTTTCATCTCTTAAACCTCCCATGCAACAACTATTTTGGCTTTTAATGAAGGGAATTTTTCTGCATCCAGCAAACTGTAAACCATGTCGCTTGGTTACAGCAAAAGCTGAAATTCCACAGATTTCCACAAAGTCATACATTGTGTTGGGTGGAAAGTGTGCTGAGCATTCTTTGATTTTTGTGTCCTGCATTAGCATTTGTAAGCACTTACGAAAGAGAGAAAGGGGAAAGAAAAGAGAAGGAAAGAGAAAAAAAGAAAGAAGGAGAGAAGAAAGAAAGAAAGAAAGAAAGAAAGAAAGAAAGAGAAAGAAAGAAAGAAAGAAAGAAAGAAAGAAAGAAAGAAAGAAAGAAAGAAAAGAAAAAAGAAAGAAAGAAAGAAAGAAAGAAAGAAAGAAAGAAAGAAAGAAAGAAAGAAAGAAAGAAAGAAAGAAAGAAAGAAGAGAGAGAAGGAAGCTGCTGTGATGAATGCAAAGTATGACCTTTTCTTTTTAAAAGTTTGTGCTGTCCCTCTTGTTTAGCACCACTGCTGCTCACCCTTTCCCTTCAAGAGGCTTCGGAGTTGTTAAGCATCTAGGGGTGATAATTTGACTTTCAGCTAAACCGGAGGGCTGCAGCAGACAGCAGTAGGTGGTGATGTAATAGGTACCAACGCACATGGATATATAAATATCGTGGCTAGGACTAAAGCGCTATGGCTGAGCAGCTATAGAAGAAGATCAGCACTTCAGACAAGACTCCTGGAGTTGAGATCAAGTTCAGAAGCTCTTGCTCCCGGGATTTCCTCTCCATGCAGCCAGCCCAGAGAAACCACAGATCCTCGGGGGACTGAGCGCGGGGCTCCCTCCCTCCCCCACCCCCCACCCCGCCTCGTTTTTTGGGTGTTTTTTTGTTTTGTTTTGCTTTTGTTGGTTTTCTTTTTTTTTTTTTTTTTTCTCCCCTCCTTTGACCTCAGTATAAAGTGGGAGCTGGGGGGCGAGCGTATTTTCGGAGCGACCGGCCGCCGGCCCGTGGCTACGCGCCCCTAACCGGGATGCCTCTCCCCGCCGCGCTGCTACCGGCTCTTCTCCTAGGGCTACTGTGGCCGGGGGCGATCCGCGGCCGGTCGCCCCCCGGTCGCCTCCCCGCCGGGCCCCGCCAGCGCCGTTGGGACGCGGCTCTCTTCGCCCGCTCCGTCGCTCGCCTCCCGGCCGAACGCCGCGACGCCGCCCGCGACGGCGACTACCTCCTGGGCATCAAACGGTTGCGGCGCCTCTACTGCAACGTGGGCATCGGTTTCCATATCCAGGTCCTGCCCGACGGCCGCATCGACGGGATCCACAGCGAGAATCGATACAGTAAGCCGGCGGCGACCCCCACGGCGGGGCAGGTGAGACGCTCCGCGGCCGCGGAACCGCCCTCGAGGGCGGTTCCGCGGGCGCGGAGCGTCTCACTTGCCCCGGAGAGCGGTATGCGCCAAAAGGAGGGTGGGTGCATGGCAGACCTCTAACTCCCCGAAAAAGTCCGCCCGCCCACGGCACCGGGGTGCTGCTAGCCTCGGCTCCCCCGAGGGCGGCAGGCGCCCGGGGTAGCGGGGAGGCGGCAGAGCTCATCGGGCGCTCCGGCGGAGCTCACCGGCGCTGCTCAGGAAGCCGTGCTGTCCCCTTGCCGCCGGCAGGCATCAGGTGTTGGGGTTGCCTCAACATCTGGAGGGTCCGCAGCCAGAGCCGCCCACTCCGACCAGGGGCTGGGGAGAGCTCAGCTCTCCCCTAAACTTGAAAAGCATCTGCTGGGGACTTAACCCTGTGGCCCCATGGCTCTGATATCCAACTGAAACAATAAGATCCTGGGGGGGGATATAAGCTGCATGATGACAAATGTTTCATTCACCCCCAAGCACACGCTGGCTTATTTTAACCTCGGCTACACAGGAGGATGCCTGGGGGTGAAGTAAAAATAGATACTTAGCTAAAAGAAGAGAGGTCCCAGCATAGGGCACGGGGCAGCACGTGCAGTGTGAGGCTGGGGTTCTGAGGCCACCCACATCAGTGGTGGGGCGTGGGGATCCACACCACACTGGGGATTGGAGCTGTTGGGTGAGCGCAGCACTGACACCACACATCCCTTCGGGGCACAGCCCTTTGTCCCCCTCATTCCTGTGTCTCCTCTGTAGGTCTGTTGGAAATCTCCCCTGTGGAAAGAGGAGTGGTGAGCATATTTGGTGTTAGAAGTGGACTCTTCGTGGCTATGAATAGCAAAGGCAAACTCTATGGATCTGTAAGTAGCCACCAATTGTGTGCCTGGGGAGGGGACCATGGGCAGGTGGGGTGGGAGGTATGCTTGGTGCTAGAAGCTGCCCAAGCCCCATCCTTGCCCCTCCTGAGTCAGGCAACACAGAGCAGCCCTTGCTGCCTTGCCAACAGAAGGTGTGCTGTCCATGTGTGCTCCTTACTGAGCTTTTGAAGTAAAACCCGCCCTTCTGCATTACACTTCCTCGGTGCGCCCATAAAAACTATAGTCACCCAACCATGGCTACCCATCCTGCCTACCACATAGACGAACAGAGTAGTCATTTGTGTGGCAAGACCTCAAGCTGGCCTCAGTCCATATCTTTCTTGTATTTAAGTACAAACAGCCTTAAGTGGGTATGGCAATTGCTCACTCCATCTCTCAGAGATGCACTTGAACTTGTGGTCAGCCAGGCCCCCACAAATGATCCTTTATAATAAGATGAATCATGCCTGTTGTCACATACCTATGGATCACTCTTTGTTAATGCTCTTGATTGGACAGTCTGTTCCCATGACAGTTCAGCATCCTCAAGGTTTGGTGTTATATTTTTAAGAGGGCAGATCTATTAGGAGACAATACAGATCTTTTTCTTACCTTGAATCTTTGGAAAAGATAAAGGCATCTTATAAAATACACTTGGGGCGGACAATAAAAGTGCATGTCTTTGCCCATGTTGAGGTATTCTCCTGCTTTTGAGTTCACCTCTGTGTAAGTTACTGTGATCAGCATCATTTCAAACCCATGTTCCTGGGTCTCCTTCCTTATCCATGCTTTTTCTACTTTATGTTTCTAAAGTGTGCTTTGAAGAAACTTGGGCTGAGGAAGAGCCAAACGATGTCACAGCCAAACTATGTCAAAGTTAACTAGGGCATTTTCACATGAAGACACAAAGCATCCAGAATTATTTTCTGGGGCATCAGTCCTGCTACAGAGGATTTTGACATAAAGAAGCCAGCCAGGCAGAATCAGTCACCAAAGTGCAAGATCTCCCTTTGCATCATTTCTTATGAAGACTGCTGCTTTGGTGTCCTGGATAAAGTGATTCCCAGTGCAGTGTTCAGCTTGGCAGGCTGAGACCTCTCTTACAAAACCCCAGGCTTTTGTCCAATAATAAGAGATGAGTTTGTTTGCCACTCTGCGGATAACAACACGCTTGTAACACCTGCCCCTCTTTGTACTTACTTGCAAATGAAACTTCTTCACTGGAAGTGTGCTTTTTGTCAGCTCTGTTCTCCTGATCCACTAACATAGGTGAACCCAAACCCTTCCTTCAATTTTAAAACTAAAGAAGCAGAAAATATTGTCCACACTGAGTGTCTTTAAAATGCTTCCTTCTCCTCAAGCGACATGAGAAAGTGCTAGCATTCAGATTTTTCTGAAGCTTCTCAGGCAATTTATTGCTGGTAGGAGCACCACTGGGCAATGAGATGAGCAGGGCAGCAGAATTGGGCCTCACCCCACTGCAACTCTATTAAAATATGCCCCACTCCCTCAAGAGTGCAGATGTAGCCACGGGTGTCCTTCCCACCTTCAGGTGGACATGCCTGGCCTGGACACAGCATCCTTAATGATCCTCTGGCTGCTGAGTCCTGTTTGAAGCTTCCTTTGGGTGACCACTTCAAAAGATTACTAAAGGGAGGGGAGTCAGCTGCACATTTCCCCACAGCACACCTTCTACACCTGGTAGCAAGAATATTTCCACACCTGATGTTTAAAATTCCTGCCCTCTCATTCTTTCCTTTTCATTTCAGACCCATTTCAATGACGAGTGCAAATTCAAAGAGATTCTCCTGCCAAACAACTACAATGCTTACGAATCCAGGATTTATCCCGGGATGTACATAGCCCTGAGCAAAAATGGAAGAACAAAGAAAGGCAATAAAGTATCTCCCACAATGACAGTGACGCATTTTCTTCCTAGAATCTGAGACATCTCCCTTCAGACCTACCTCAGCACAGGGGAAGACGCAGAACACGTTTGCGGAAAAGAAACATGGTGCACTTTTACTGGAGAGTTTTATGCAAGAGTAGGTGTAAGATATTTAAGTTAATTATTTAAATCTGTATATATTGCCACAAAAATTATTTATAGTTCCGATATTTTTTTTTTTTTTTAATTTCTGAAAACAAAACAAACCTCCAACCCAAGGTATTTCATTTCATGGTGCAACAGTAGAAGACTTCTGCTTTGTGGTTTATTTAATTCGTTTCTAAGTTATCACAGGTGTGCTGCTACTCTGTGTCCTAAACCAGGTGAAATTCAATTCCTCTATTATGATGTTTTGCACTGTTTGTGTGTTGTACGGTGTCTATCGTTGTACACGTGTGTGTTTGTTTGTTTGTTTGTTGTGGTGGCTTTGTTCTCCTCTGCGTGTTTTCCAACCCCCACTCCCTACCCTGTGACTCCCAAAGAAGCTCTTGGCCTCCGAGAAGGAGCGGTGGCGGAGGTGCCTGGGTGGGATGCCGGGCACGGAGCCACACACAATGCCCGATCCCCTTTGTGCGGCGCTGCTATTTAATTGGGATGGTATCGATTTACCTCGGCGCAGAAAGCGCGGTGCTGAAGAGCTACCCCACAAATCTGTTTTTAGATCTGCCAGTGCTGAACTTTGAACTTTCCTGCAGTCCGTCTTCTCCGAGCTGCCAGGCGGTCGGGAGGCTTAAACACCTATATAAACTCAGCAGGATTGGGGTGACTTTTTTCTGTTTAGATAAACGGGAGCATACGATCTTTTGTGGCCCTTAATGGAAGCTTATATTTGATACAATTGCTTGGCATTTAAAAAGAATATGTATCTGTCCCTCCCCCAATGAGCGCACTGTGAAACACGCTACCGTGAACAAATTATATTTTATTCAAATCAAATTCCCTTTCGCATTTGGAGACTACATTCATTTTTCAAACTTTGGGAAACTCTATAATACTCATAAGTTTTTAAAAGGCAAAAGCGTTTGCTGGTTCGTAGAAAACACAAGCTCCACAGAGAGCATTTAGATTGATTACAAGGAATTGAGGTTGTTTTGTAGTATTTATTATTTTTGGTGCAGTATTTGGAAGGAGAAATATGCTGCTTTTTTTTTTCTGTCTCATTCCCTGACATTAAGTTGATTAATTTCTACCTCACTAACTCTCAAAGCCAGTCTCCTAACAAAATCTGCATGGAAGGAAGGTACAGGCTTTTCTGCTTGGTCTTCAGTTTTGGAGGAGGGCCGGGGGGAACAATCGTAATCCCAAACCTCTCTTTTTTTCCATATGTAGCCAAAAGTATTCAGGATAGAGTTGGTTGCATCCTATTTGAGCCTTGTCACGTTTGAGCTATCTTTACCCAGTGGTTTACTTTTAGTAAGGATAATCATGGTGAAAATATTTGCAGACAGCTGCCAGGCTGCAGTACTATATCGTCATCAAGTAACCCTATATTTTTCTTTATATATTTTGCAAGTGTAACTCATGTCTCTAACGTGATGAAGGAAAAGGCAGGCTTGGTTATGGGGGAATCGCCAAAAGGATCCATTTTCCCTTTTTCTTTTCTTTTCACATCATCTTTGGGGCATCAATAAGTTAAGTGGGAACCAGGACTAACCACAATGTTTGATGACTTTAGAGGATGTTTACAGACCATCTTCAATCTAAACTAGTTATTTCTGACTGCATACAAATCTGAGCAGCTTTTTTTCCCCCCCTTCTCTTTACATTCCTACACAAAAGCCTTTGTTCCTTTTGTAATGGTATAGACTTGCTTCTATCTTCTACTTACATATGACCTTGAAGACAAAATCTACTCTCCAAAGTTCAGTAAGACCAGAGCAGACAGGACCAGATCTTAAGCCAGCTGATGTCAAAGCAAAAATAGCAATTAATAAAAAGGAAGGCAAATGAAGACAGAGCGCCTAGGAAATGTCATGCCTAAGGATTTAAATTTTTTTTCTGTAATTTGGGGGATTTCTGTACTTTCTATGTTTTCTATATGTGAGTAATCGTTGTGTAATTATCACCACTACCTCTGACAACCGATGATTTTGTTCCAGTTTTCAGACAGCAAAATCAGACCACAAAGAATTTCTCTGGGAATGGTTCTTCTTTATTACTTTTCACTCCATTAAACCCGCAACCGACGGCCTCACACAAGATATGCTTAGAGGTAGTTGTTGTAACTTTGAAATATTGTGATAAAGCCTTGATAACAATGTTACATGGTATGAGCTTTCACCATTTACCAGAATCTGTCTGTAGTTTTATACAGGTGCTGTTCAAGACTGTGGTGTATGTGCTGTGCACATTTAAATGCATAATAAATGATAAACGTTTACAACGTATGGCACCTGGTATTGATTTTAACTCTAGAAGGGAATGCATCCTGCAACGAAAGGCAAAAAAAAAAAAAAATGCTGTTTCCCTTTCCCAAAGACCGGGGAGTCTTTGCACCTATGCCAGCTACTTCACGAATGACAGCCTGGATTTCTTACTCAGCTAAAGTTCACCCTGCCCAAGTTGGAAATTGTCCAGCAAAGCCCAGCTTCCCGGGCTTGGAAACAGATACTCACGCCCGCATCTGCCGCGCGCCGGTGTTCTCACTGGTGTTATTCGTGCGGTTATTAACAATGGCAGATTTTCATTCAGTGTCTGATATTAATGATCAGAGACACAAAATGCTTTTGGCACTTTATGTTGCTGGATGTTAGTGTTACCAATTAAACCCAATTGCTGTTTTCTTGCTTCTTCTTTAGTGAGTGCTGCTCGCTCGCTCTCTGTGAAGTAGGACTACATGGATGTAAGAGATTGCAGGATCACCCGTTTGATTTGAGATACTGCCTCATTTTACAATTAATGATTATATTCATACAAGTACATAGAAATCTGAAGTGCTTTGTAGCACACCTTATGGAAAGATTCTTCTGGACAACTTTTATTTATAAATACTTGCACATATGCACTTGTACACGCATGCACACACTATGTCAAAACTCTGTACTTTCAGTTTTACTCATGGCTCACCCTCTTCCAAGGATTAGGGAAGAATATGTAACAGGAACAACAATATTCTGGTTTGATTTTACACACCTTGACAGCAAAGGGAGTTTGTCCAGCTAAGGGCCATACAAAACAGAAAGCCAGACCCCAACACACAGGCTTCTCCGCTTCGTTTTCCTCTGAGTGATGCTCTTTTTCCTGTTCCTAGAAAGGGGAAGGCAATAGATGAGCTGGGAATTTTCAGTGCGCTCACTCTGAGCCAGAACGATTTCTCTCTAAAGTTGTACAGGCTCTATAAATACGTAGCACAGGTGGGGTTTTTTTAACAGGACAAGCATAGCTGCAGGGTGTTTAATGCTTCTATGAACAGAGCCAGAATAAATAGGGAGGCAGACATATATAATAATTTTTCATAATTAACTTATTTGTTTACAATGCTTATAAACAAAGAAAAAATGTAAATTTATTACTGCCAGGTTTTTACAAAATTTATGGCCAGGGACAAAAAAATTGTTTCAGCCTTGGGGAGACATCCGATTATAATTGGAGATAAATCCTAAGACTTACTCTTAGGAAGGTGAGATTTCAGAGTAGCTTTGTAGGTTTGTAGCATCCAGAGTACTGGTGCTGCACGTGAGGTCCTGCCCACATGAAAATAAAAGACCCTGTTGCCACTGCAGCTTGAGATGTCACAGAGAACTCCAGAGAAAAGTTCCTCCTCTGGCATCACCTATTTTTTGCTTCACTGCTAAACCAGCTTTCCTCACATCGCCTTTGGAAGTAGTAAAATCAATGCAATAAAGGCGAAAATGAATTTTAATCCCTCAAGAAAGGCATGTACGTCATGTGTTACAACATTTCTGAGATCACTGAGAACATTGCCATGCTTTGGGCATGCACAGTGCTCCTGCCATCCTCTACCAAACATTTCTCTGCACAGAACAACCAAAAACCTTTCCTGAGGCTGGATGAACATCTTCCATAAGCCGGGCACATTTCCCCCCACCTTGTCCTGTGGGATAATGTCGTGGTTTCGGCTGACTTTACCAAAACTGGACCGACAGATGGCCCTTCCCCCCCCTTCCCCCCCCAAAAAAAGAGGAGAGAGGAGGAGAAAGAGATAAGGAGATTCAGAAGTTTAGAATGAACTAAATTACTTTAATGAAGGATTAATATTAAAATAAAAATAAAGAAGAAAATAATGAAATAGATACAATATATACAAAACCGTATCAAGCTCCCAGGATGACAGTCACGTCACCGGCAGGCACTGGGGAAGTCCCAGACTGGACTCAGCGACGGATGGGAACTGGATTCCAGCTCTGGAGTCAGGAACACACGGATCGGGATCAAAGGCAGGTGGACAGAGTCCTCTCTGGATGTCGGCCATCGCAGGAAGGGGCTGACCCTTTGATCCCTCAGCTTTTATACTGAGCATGGGGCAGATGGGATGGAATACCCCAGTTGGTCAGGTTTGGGTCACCTCTCCTGTCCCCTCCTCCCCACCGATGTGGCCCCTCTACGTTTTTTCCGTTTCCGACCCTCTAAGGGGCAAATAAGGAAATTGGCTGACCTCAGTTGTTATGGCAATAAGTATAAGCAAGGGCCTCCCTGCTCACCATCCCTTGGCACGGAGCACAAACATTGGGCTTATCATTCTGAGAACGAGCAGTTTTCTCCACAATGTGCCGTTAATTTCAGAGAGTTAGAGGAGGCCTAGCTAGGATGTAAAGTTACAGAACAGAAAATTGGTTTGGTTTTACTTCAAACCGGGACAGATAACCAGAAGAGGAGCAGTGCCAGGCTGGCCCTGTGCCTTGTCCCTGCTTGCCAGGGGACAGGCAGAGACCAGGCTCCGAGCCCCAGCGCTCGTTTGCAGACTTGCATGTTTTAAATGGTCTGTGCTTAACATTTTCTGACTCATCTGCGACATCTACCAAGTTGTCTGTATCTAATCCGTGCTAATAAAAATCAGCATGACAAAACACTGCCTTGTGTATAAATAGCCACAGGTTTCAGAGCGGTCACCGAGTTTATAGTGCCAGATTCGGTTGTTCACACTTTACCACTTGGTTTCCACTGCAGTGTATTAACTGACCACGCAAGTGGCCAATTAAAGAGAGTCTGTTAAGGGGCGAGGAGTCTTTTGATAAAGGCTAGCAAGTACTTCAGCAAAAAAGTTAAAAGGAATTCCCTGAAACACTGCAGCTCCCTTTATATGACACCAAGTATTGCTGCTTGCCAAGCACAGATGAGAACAGATTTTTAATGTATAAAACCCAGTCCAAAGCTCAAAAAAAACCCAAACCAAACCAAAACAACAAAATCCCCCAGTTCTTCTTCTACCAAGTAATCTAAACACGGATGGGATAGTGCAAAATAAATACAAAAAAAAGCTTAATATTGTGCCAAGAAATGCCTACAGCCAGTCACTTAAGGAAAACAATTACTTAATGTAAAACAATGGCAATTTCTTATATAATAAGTTTCATTATACATTAAAAAGAATCTCGGTAGTGGTATTTATAGAACAAATTGAGTGTTTTTTTCATTTTTAAGACTATTTACTGATATCTTAGAATCTATAAAATTCAAACAAATGTTTCTGAAAACTGAGGATGATTGTTTTTGCCATTTTGCAAACATGTCCAAAAATGCTGCAATCCCTTTTGAGAATGATGTTAGAAGCTATGATGTCTTGTCCAGGCCAAAGACAAACAGAATGTTGAGAACCATTTCTTAGCAAAGTCTCATGCTGCCAATGGACTTGCAGCCTGAATGGTCCAGTGCTGGGACTGAAGCAAATAAGTAAAATTAAGACAGTTGCTATAGGTTCCCATATGCTTTGTTGCAGAGGCGGAAATTATAGAGTGGATGGAAGGTTTTCGGGGACAAAATAGTTCGATGTCACACTAGAATCAGATTTTCGTGTCCCCTCTGCCACAGGGTAAGTTGTGATGCCAGCAATGTGGTGCAACAAGTGGTCCAGCCTTTCCTTTCTGCATGCTCAACGTGACACCATGAAGATGGTGAGCACCTAAAACTTAGCTACAGCTGTGTGGTGGATATAAATGATGCCTTGGCATCATTTGATGTCATTTGATGATGACAAGCACTATGAAATGTCACGCTGGGAAGGTTTCAACCTGGCCAGTTTATGATACGTCACCTTTTTGACACTAATATCTCTGTGCTTCAGCTCCCTGTTTTCAAGCTGTCATTAAGCAGTGTTCAAAATATACCCATTAATATATTAAAATTTGTGAGACATACAGATACTGAGTTTGTGAGAGCGTGGGGTCAGTAAATCGTACAGCTTGTGACTGAGCGAAATAAAACGAGGAATGGATGCTCATTTAGTGAACACCGTCTGTACTGGGCACCGAATGGAGTAGGGCTCCTGGCAAAAAAGGCAGTGCAAGACCAGATTTTAATTGCATGGATAGATTTAATTTAGTTTTTCTTAAATTCTGAGTGCTAGATTGACCCTGAGTGCCTTCTAGTGTCATTCTCTGTGTGTACATGCAATTACATTTTATTACTAATCATACTATTTTATTGTGGGTAGATACAGAAGTACTCATTCTCTATGACTCCCCAGGCTGTGCTGACCTTTGCTATCGTTCATTCACACTACTTCATATAGGTTAAAGAAAGTGATTTAGTGATGTTTGTACCAATTAACATATTCCAGATTCAAATTGGTTGCTAATCAGGTTACCTCTGAAGTACAAATCAGATCTTTATCAGCTTAAAGGTATTTGGCAAGTGTCAAAGCCACTTGGTAAAACTCTGTGGTTTCTGGGGAGCTACTATTTACATCCTTTTTCATTATCTCCACAGCTACATCTGTTTGCTTCCAGTGCCTCCAAGAAAGGCGTTTGTAATGCTAGCTGGGGCCAGTACAGCTGTTTAATGTCGCTGAGGTTAAGGGTGCTTGTGAGAAGAAAGGGAGTACCACCTGCGGGCCGAGCATCCATTAGAGACGGGAAAGACCCCAACCTTGTGGAGATCTTGTTAAAGAAGTTTAGAAGAAACGTCCGGCCATGCACCTCTGACTGACAGCCCCTTAGTAAGCTTGAGGGCTCACCTGCAAGGAACATTTTGGAGCTTTTGTTGGATAAAACTCCTTTAAAGGCTCTTTCACTTGGCCAGGTGGTATCTGGGTCCCTGCTCTGATCCCCTGTTTGGGGTGGGGATTGCCCCGGGCTGGCTTGCAGTGGCTCGTGCCTGACCAGGGCAGCAGGACAGATGGGCTCCTCATCACCGAGCCAAGGCTGCTCCGGTAGCTCCCCATGCCCACCACCAACACTCAAACCCAGCACCATCACAGACGCTCCCCATCTGCAATCCCTGCACCAGGGCATCTCCCCCAGCCAGGAAAGACCAGGGAGACCCTCAGCTCCTCCACCAGCCACCATCCGGGGTGAGGACCAGCTCCTTGGCACCCCTCTCCTCTCCCTCCCACCTAACGCTAACCAGCAGGGTGGCTCCATATTACCTGGTGGGGAAAGGGCCTGGTACAGCTCTCTGGTGCTTGCCTTCCATGCCGAATCCCGCTGCGAGAAACCCTGATGTTACTGTGAGCAGGAGGTCTTCCAAGCGGAGTTACACATTAAACCAGACAGTTGGGTTGCTGTCTCATCCGTGTGGTTCCTCTCTGGAGCCAGAGTGTCTTTTCCTTGGTGCCTTTCCTTCAAATGAGGTTTGAGATAAGCGGGTTGATTTACCTGGGCATGAGTGTTCCAGCTGGGAGGTTACTGCCGTGTGACGACCCCAGGTCTTCTGGGTATTCGCTCCGGGAGCGGCTGGGCAGGTCCAACCTGCCAACAGCCATAACTTTGGCTGCAATTTATTACAGCTTTTCCACAACCCCTGAGGAATATTACCTCGGTTGCTTTTTTCCTTGTTTTTGACCTTCCTCCGCCAGGGCCAGGTGACTGGCACTGCCTTTCCCCAGCAGCCCTGCCCACGCCTGGCTTCCTCCTGGCACGCAGCAGGCCACTTCTGCCCAGAAACATCTCCCATTCAACCCAGCACCCTTCCTTCTTCCACACTGTCCCGTTTTGACAGCTTTTCCTCTTGTTTTGCCATTTTTCTTTTTCCCTCATACTCCTGCTTTGATTTTCTACTCCCCTTTTCTTATGTTTCTTAGTTGCGTCACCTCCAAGAACCATTCCTTTCTCTCCTGCCTTTTCTACTCGTTCCCTTTCCCTGAGATCTTTCGTTAGATTTTATTCTTGAGACCTTATTAATCACACTAAGGCCAAAGAGCTTTAACCAAACACGTACCTGGACCTGCCTGCTGCGGCTGGCAGCGATGATGTAAACTCTGCCACCACGGGAGCGACTCGTGTCTATATCCAACCCTGTGACTCAGGTTCGTTCCTGTGGATGTTAATATGCACGGACTATCCTCTACACTCTTGTCAGGGTGGGTTTATTTTCATGGAATCATAGAATAGTTTGGGCTGGAAGGGACCTTTAGAGGTGATTTAGTGCAGCCCCTCTGCAATGAGCAGGGACATCTTCAACTAGGTCAGGTTGCTCAGAGCCCCATCCAACCTGGCCTTGAATGTTTCCAGGGATGGGGCATCTACCACCTCTCTGGGCAACCTGGGCCAGTGTTTCACCATCCTCAGTGTAAAAAATTTCTTCCTTGTATCTAGTCTGAATCTACCCTCTTTTAGATTAAAACTCTTCTCTGCTGCTCTGGTTGGTATCTGCCTTTGGTTTTCATCTGCATTAAGTTCAAGCACTTTTTCAGGTGTAGCACAGAACTTCTCACTTGCCTGTATTTTATTTTTACCCACGTATCTCTGTTCCCTTGGTCCTTTGCAGTTTCTCTCCCCAGTGTCTGAGGGTCACAGAGGCAATCAAACCAGCTTTCAGCGAGCAATGGCCTACCTACAGCCGTGAAGAGTTCAACACACACATCTGGCTGAAGAACAAGGTGTATGAGCCACAAACTGTCACAGACGCAGAATTAGAACATCAAGTGTCCATTTTCAAGGCTGAAAAGCATAAAAACCAGTTCCTTTGTGCTCACTGATATGTTATCATCAGATATGATTCACTGGTTCATATCTGTTTTGGCAATCATAATGTGGGCAATTCAGCGCATGGTTTTTTAGCATGCTTAGCATGGTCAAGGAAAAGCACTTATGTATTTATAGAACTATATAGGTTATAAATATAACTATGATAGTATTTTTCCATGCAAAGAAGGTATGCCCCGATGGAATAATCCAAGCAAAGTATATTTTAATCAGAAAGATATCTCTACAGATGGCCATGTCTACTCATCGTTCTGTGTTAGTGATTGTATTTTAAAGAATTTGAAAGCAAAAAGACTGCTGAAGTCAGATCTATAAATGGAAACCTAAGAAATTGCATAGTAAGATAAATTGAAAGTCCTAGACCTTGAAGGTCAGAAATTTAGCCTCTTCCACAAACCTTTATTCTGGTAATACTAGTCACATCCAAAATAGTCACTTGTTTCAAATTAATTCTTGCTATTTATTCTGCTCCTTTAAAAAAATATATATAATCTTAATTATAGAATAGGTATTCTAACCATAAAATACCATTTCATTTCATGTGTGGGTGAATAATTTCTGGAATTAATAATTTGGATTAATGAATAGTAAACAGCAAAGAATGTGTTTCCATGGAATCAGGCACTCCATGTGATTTTTGCTTACGCTGTGCTAGACTAGAGCTTGTTCAGTAAATGTTATACTTTTGGAATAGATCCGAGTCCAAAATATAGAATAAAAGAGTAAACACAATCACAATGGTTAACATTTTGAAAGTCCATCAAAACGCTTCCTGAGGTTAAAAACTGAGATGTTTTGTTTCAGTCTAGGGGTTTACACTTTATATTATCAAATAAATATCATAATGGCAATGCTCACACTAGAAATCCAACTGTAGTTGCCATGTTTCTAAACAAAGTCTCTGATGCATACCTGGGTGGCCTTAGTGGAATAATTAGCACATATCGTTCGGACTTATTTGGACCCTTTAAGCCTCAGCTCACTGGTAGTCACAGGCACCTAGCAAAATTAAGAACAGAAAAATAGATTAGTTAAAATATTTTGTGAATAAAGGCTAAAAAAATCAACAGATAACCTCATCAGCTTTTAACTGTTGGAAAAAGGATCTCCTGATACTTTCTGCTTGCAAGTCAGGTGAGTGCGAATTAGTGACCTCACGGAATGAGGGAATGCATGTGCTTGGAAGCACATTCTGCATTATTAAAATCCAGTATTTAAACAAATGTTCTTGCTCTTCTGCAGAACGGTCACAGAAAATAAATAAGGCTACCAGTGCAGCCATCGGATGCCCTGCACTGAACGAGAGATTAATAGTCACGAAAATATTCTGCTGTAATCACCTTGTTGTGACTCTTACAGAAAGATGAACAGATGTAGAAGCAAGGAATATATCTGATTTAAGAAAAAATTATGTATGTATTCATGTGGTACCATAGCCGCATTTTGAAAATTATCATATTTATTTCTTCTGGTGACATAAATCTGAAGTCTCTTTCCGTTAGAGTTTGGGAAGACAATGCAGTATAAATTTGCATTTGCTCATTGTTTACACTCTCCAAAAGTTAATTAAGAAAAATATGGAAGCAAATATGCATCTGCTTGCCAATTTTTTGTGATTCTATTCATAGCAGCACCAAACATGCTGTCCTCTCGGTTCTGTGGGAAGCTCCACCAGCTTTACAGGCGTCTACTGGTTTCCTAGGGACACAGTGAGGACTCACCTGTACAAGTTGCTGCATTAACAGAATTGCCTTTACATGTGACCATCAATAAAAATATTTATTTATGTTGGTGGTGGGAGTGCACTAAAGGATACATTCCTGATAAAAGGGAGAAGGGCATGAGCTGGCGATCATAAATCCACATTTAAGGCAGAATCAGCACAGGTTCTTCAGATGCGGTGCCAAAGGATCACAAAAAAATACAGCAGCCACAGCGTTATGAATGTGTCTGTAGATATAAACATAGATATAAATACTTAAAAATACCACTGCTAGCTATCAACGTCTATTCCTCTTTTACCTTTCGTGGGGACCTATGAAGTTTCACCAAAGTCTACAGTTCACAACCTTGTTCAAAACGGTGACACTAGGGGAGAATCCACTCAATTATACTGCTAAAGAAAATATTAAAAAGAGTCAGTGCTAATTCATTTTATAATTGACACAAGCACTTAAAAAATTGAGCTACTCTGGAAGTCTGTTTAAATAACACGTAGCTTCAGGATACTTCTGTGGCTTTCCCATCTATTTTCTGTAAATAAAATGCACTGTAAGTTAATGGAAATAATCAGAAAGACTAATTTAGCTTTTAATAAACTGAGGGCCACAACAATATCGGTAATAAAATGGTGTGCAACAAAGAATAGAATAGCTTGTGGTAAAAATGTTCCCCTTTCCTGCTAAGGAGATTACAAGGTTATCATTTGTAAAATAAGCATATTCCTGTTAATTAAATTAAGGACTGGGGCTGCATAAGCAAATACCAATCACAGGAGAGAAAGAGAGAGCGGGAGCGGGATGCTGAGTTTCACACATAATTTGTTTCTGGCTACTTAGCAGGGCTATGACAGACATTCGTTAAGTAGAAAGCAAACATCCACTATTTAATTCACCTCTCCAGCTAACACTTATAAGCCTCTATTAGCAAAAGCTGCCTCCTTTGGCAGAGTGGATGGTTTGCTGTGAAAAACTTTGACTGTCATGGCTTTAAAAGAGCATTTGCTGTTAATTTAAAGGTGTGTCAGCCCTGACTAAGTAACAGACATACACTTACGGTTATATACATGCTAGTTGCATTGTACTTTATATTGCAGCCCTGGTTCAGGTCTACTGAAGTGAGTAGGGAAGCTTCTATTGACCTCAGTGATGTCAAGCCCTAAATCAAGTGCCGCAAAGGAAATATACCCAGCATGTCCCCCCGGATGTGTGTACCGAAATAATCCATCCAAACCAATCTGCACTTAGCCTTGAGCAGGTACGTGATGAGTGTCTTTATAGGGTTTGGAAAAATCTTCCCCACGCTGCCTGCCCCCTGGAATGTCAAGGTAAATGGGAGTGTTTTGCCCCATCGAGCTGTCTCCGGAGCTGCAACCCATGTCCAAGGCGAGCTCTACGGCAAAACAAGCCCTACACCCCCAAGGGAGAGGGGAATTCCCTTTTGGGATTCATGGCTGCACACCCCACTCATGCCTGTGCCTAAAACTTGCAACTTCAGCTAACCGCGCTCAACAAGGAGTCTTGTATTAGGGAGACATTAATGCAGTTTCGCTAAATGTCAGCTCAAAATTGGAGCAGCCCAAACAAAGCGGGAGGAATGCTGTGTCATGGCATGGGCTGCAAACTGGCAGAGCACGCTGAAAATAACAAAGCGATTTCAACTAAAGTTTTGCAGGAATGTGTTCCTGGGGAGGAGAAGGGGAGGGAGGACTGGTGGATTTGGATGGGAACTGGCTGTTCGAAAACCTGTCTTGTCCAAGATACAGCACTTTCTTGTCCTCCACTTTTTAGAAATTAGAGATTAACAGGGCAGATTCCTCCCTTTCTGTGATTTTTTTTTTTTTTTTGCTTTGTTTTGTTTTTAAATAATGCAATGAGTGGGCACTGATGTAGTAAAAGCATTATTTACGTGGAGGTTTTAGACCAAACTGAGTAGCACAGAGGAGCCAATGAATTGCTGCTATGTGTTCTGCCAGTTTCATCTAAAAGCTCTATATAAATAATCCTTTAATTGGGTAAGTGTCCATCCATTGCATTTCCTTTCAATTTTTTTCCTGGGGTAAATGACAGGGTAATTAACCACAGGACATTTACCGTGTTATTCACCAAAGGGCATTAGATTTTAAACGAGCTCAGGTATGGACTCATTGAGCTGCTACCTGGGATCTGAAACTTATTTCTTGCACCAGCCTTAATATCAGAGGAAGGACAGACAGCAAATATGATGCTTGGTGTCAAAAGGGCTCAAGGGAAGACCAATAAAACTAGAAATCAGTAAATAATTTGCACTGGGCACCTTGTTTGAAACAATAATGAAAAATGATTAGCAGCCACGAGGATAAAGACAAAAGAGTGGGCAGGATGCCACAAAGATTTTACAGAAGACAGTTACACCTCAACTCTGTAGTTTTGGAGAAGTCCCCCTGCCCGAGGCTACCGTGGGGTAAGAGGGACATCTTGGAACTCCTGTTCCCTGAAAATACCAGAGCTGTAATCAGAGGTCATCAAATAAAATGTTACTTCCATTATCGGCTGTTGAGTACAATGATCTAGATTATAACCTTCATCTCTTAAGGTCCCTCTACCAAATACTGCCAGAGGTGGAAGAATGACTCTATAAGGTCCTTTTTATCTTGTCACTCTGTATGTATCTGTAGCCAACCACTACCACTACCAAATTGCCAGGATCCTGGACTAGACTCATCTTCGATCTGACTCTTTCCAGCCATGCTTATGTCCTTGCAAGCCTGTCCTGACTTTCTCTTCCAGTTATAACAAAATATTTGAAGGATGTTAACACCATGGTTCTGGGTTTATCCAATCTGTATCTCCAATAGCTCAACATGAGACCCAATTAGAAAGCAGGGAAGCTGTGAATTTAGAAAACCTTTGGTCTTATGTCCTAAGTAGTGAACTCTTACGTTTAACATAGTCTTAAAGCCCCAAACCTGGTTATTCATGCGGTAGGCACCAGGGACCGTGACCAACACAGCACTTACCTGGGAAGACACGGTCAACTCGCTAAATCAAACACTATCTCAAACGGAATGGCATGTTTTTGCCAAGCCTTTCAAAAAGTAATGATGGTGACTCGCGTTTCAGGGTAAGAATATGCATAGTGCTTTTGAGCTGTGACACTAAGAAATCTTCCATAGACATTGCTTCCATGAAGCAGTTTTCGAATGATAATGACATTTTGCCACTCCTTATACAGACTGAAGTTAATCCTAGAAGTAAAAGGTAATTAAATACGAGGCTAGAGTGACTGAAATTAATAAGTTTATTAATAATATTTGTAATTAATAAGGTCCTAACTGACCCCACCATGCCTCCTTTGATTGGAAGGATATCCACAGCTCTTTCACAGTGGGCCAGGGTCACTCAGCACTGTAGCAAAGCCTTCACGCGCTCCTCAGCGGGTCTTGAATCAGCTTCCGAGAACAAATGCCGGTCCCCAGCCCCGGCCATTCCTATGGCAACACGGCAAAGTCTGGGGGGCCGGATTGCTTCTTTGAAGGTGAGTAAAAAGAAAATGAATAAAACAATCACCAAAGCAAGTAACAAGTTAACAACATACAATTTCAAGCGAGCTAAAGAAAAAGAGTGGCATTTGTAAGTGATGTGCATCCTGCTGATCTTTTGTAAAGCCAGCTGTGAAACATAGCTGTGATGTCTGTTTATAGCTAGGTGTGCAGGCTTCCAGATGTGTAAGTGTAAAGCCTGCAGACATCAAAAGGACTAACATTCAAAACCATTACCTGAACACCACCTTTATGTATTTCAAAGGGAAAACAGCTGAACTTTCCCTGTAATCACTATCTTGCAACATCCCTTTAATGATCCAGCAGTACAGGATCATTGTATCAGCCAAATAAAGAGAGTGCTGGCATTTTATTTTGTTCTACTAGGAGTTGCTCATGTCCCTAGTATCCCTCACAGCCCTGCTGTTCATATGGGGGATTGAATGGGATTATAGAGCAGCATCAAGCAGGAAAAGGCAGATCAGCAAAGCCATCAAGAGGCATGGTGGGCAAAATCTGTGGTCATAAACTGGAAATGTTGGAAGAAGGCCAGCCCTCAAATCTCGGGATAAGGGGAAACATGAGTTGATAAACCCCTCACAACCACATTTGGTATTTTGTAATTTGGTTACTTTACTTTCTGTAACATAAGAAGTGATCTCTTAGCTCAGGATGGTTGAATGTGCTGTGAAAGTGGCAAATGGGACTTTCTAAATTGCCCACAAAGAGTCGATTATTTTATTAATAAATTAACCTGTGACTGCTTATACAAACAGTAGCCAGTGGACACTTTCTAATATGAATCTAAGATTATGGCTGGTACCCTTTTCAAAGAGAAAAACTATTGAACTTTCTGTATTTAGGATGTGATTGGTATGTTCTACCCTTCTGGGCGGGTAGCTCCCTAATTTGTACCCTGGCATTTCTGTGCCTTGGGTGAGTAACCTGATCATTTAAAAATGGCTTAGAGTTCTGCTTCTAAAGCGTTCCTGATCAACCATCCCAACAAACAATACTTTCCCTCCATAGTGTTCACAGAAAATGATCGATTTGGCAATTACATTTGGAATGGTCAATAATTCAGTGGATTAAAAAATACGAATGGGTACTTCTTTGTCACTTTGTCCACCTTTTCCTCTCTTACACTACCGCAGCAGAGAATCAAGGAGGGACCTATGTTTTCTGTAGATAGGAGATTTAAGACCCACATGAGTCACATTGTTTAGCAAAACCATTAAGGAAGTATCTTATCCTGTGACCCCATGGATGAGAAAATCATTTCAGAATTAGCTCTTACTTGCTGTATTGCATTCCAGATAGGAGATTCATTCTTTAAACTCTGATCTTCTATAGTCCTTGAAAAAAAAATCTCAAAACTGTAAGCCAGCTTGAAACAGGAGGATCTGCCTACAATATTTCTGAGATATGTGACCTGTCTCATTTCCCTGTTATGACTTTGTGCAATTTGCAATATTCTGGACGGGAAAACTGGCATTTTCCCAAGAGGAAATTCAGGGTTTTTTTGCCACAGACTTCATCCCTTTAGATCCACGTTTTTGTGGGGTTTGTTTTGGTTTGGTTTTGGGTTTGTTGGGGTTTTTTTGTTTGTTTGTTGTTTTTTTTTTTTAAATCTAGTAGCCTGCTTTGCACAGCTACCTTGGTAGCTTTCCCACAGGTAAATAAGAAGTCGATGATAATCCCCTCCATAATTCCTTAGACCTACACTTCAGAAACCTGAGAACAAAGAGCTAGAAATCACCTTGTAAACAGAGATCAGCCCACACCAAGAGCGGGCAGACTGATATAAAAAGCTCAGGTGCAAAAATTAACTGCAGTTTGATTCACACTCTTCACTTCGTTAGCCTAAGCTGGCAGGGAAGGGAATTGGGATACGAAGTACGGTCAAAGCACCTAAAATGCATAATAATACATTACCATGTTTTCTGCTGAGCAAACAAATGAAATCTACACCAGAGTTTATCAGATGCCATCTCAAGATTTGGAATTACTGCATCTGCTCTCTGTCATGTGCAGAAAAAAATGGATTTATTTAAGAAAACAAAAGATGTTATGAATATCATGAATTGTCCCAGAATTGTCCCATGGTACTGAGGATGTAGTATCCACACTGGACACAGTTCAAGGGGGTTGCTTCAAGCAAGGTCTAATCTGGTCCCATGGCCTGAATGGCCATTAGCAGTTAACAGCATGTCACGGACTTCACTGGGCATATATTCAGGTTTAGTTTAATCCAAAGTGAATTCAGTCCACGTGCTCTGATACCACTTACTCCAAAAAACGAACTGAAGCTCAGCAAGGAGGGAAATCAGTTTTCCTTCAAACCATTTATTCCAACTTAAGCTAAAATAGTGCCATAAACAGACCCCTTTTCCACTGACATACTGCACAATTAAAAAAAAAATCTAGTGATTTGAACTCATTTTCTTCTACATCACCATAGCCAGTTAATGGAAGGTAGTGTATACATATATGTACACCTGCAAGCAGAAAGTACACCTGCAAAGTACACAGGTCAGATAAAATGCATTCAGCTGCCTGCTCCTCTTCCCTACCATGAAGCCTTCCAGATTAAGGCACCCGCATTTGCTTCCCTCTGCAATATACCTTAATTTTCCCGTGGCAACCTCACTCTCACAACCAGCCGTTTTGCTGAAGGGCTGAATTTTATTTCCCACTGGCAGCCAGCAGAGGTGAGACAGGATTACAAGGTCACCGGCCACATCGCAAGGATCAGGGTACCCTCCCTCCGCTGAGTACCCTTGCACCAGCGTCAGCGAAGATGCTCACAGGCACAAGCAGCTCTCCTCCCACCCTGGGCTCGGAGGAAAGGCCTGCAAAACAAAATCATTGCCAGTCTTCTCATGATATTGCCAGTTTCTTTGCTTTACTCACGTTGATTTATAATGTGGATGCCACGCAGTCGATCCGGTTTCACCGGGTTGTAGAGTAAGGTCTGGGACTCGCTCACATGAGCAGCTCAGTGGAAGCAGTTGATCCGCCCTTTCATGTGAGGATCAGTCCTGAGAAACAAAACGTTATTTATTTTCCATTGCTAGTTCAATCCTTGTCTTTTACTGTTTAACTAACACCATCGTGGGTAATAAAACTAGTTTACTTTCATTTTACTTAATTTTTGGTGGCTGGGGAGATGGCTAAAGACCATCCATAGCTCAGCATTAATATAAAAATTATATAAACGCCATCTGAAAAAAATATTTAACTTCTAAGCACTCCTGGAAAACCATGGGAAGAGGAAATGTTTAGCTCTATACGAGCAGCCACTGGCTGGCTCATAAACAGGCCCACAGTAGCCTGTTTAAAGAACGCTGCGAACACTTGGGACAATGTGCATTTTATTAGGAAAAGGAAGCATTGAGGAATCAAATAGAATATACACAGCAGGAAAAAGTAAACGCATTAACTGACTTCAATGCGGATAAAAATGGTGGCGCAGGGAGAAATTCTGCTTCAGAAAGGTCATTCGTTTGCCTCTGCATTCCTTCCCCACATTTACATGCTGCTCACTGGATTCATCAAAGGTCTTCATTATTCGCTCTTGGCATGCATAAAACAATCACTTTCAGATATAATGACCTAATTACTCCAACAAGACAAATGAAAAAAAAAAAAAAAAAAGGCAGTTATTTACTTCAGATGTTAGCATTTAGCAGTTCTTCAGAAAAGAGATTTAAAGGATTTGTACCACCTATTTAAAACGTGAGAGCCAGTATCACCTAACAGGGCGGGTTTTGATGACTGCAAGCACTGGTGATGATTCCCTTTCACTGTGACTCTTGGGCTGCCTCAATTTAGACTCCTCTCCTGAGGGACCAGGACAGCAGGTAGCCATCAACAGCTGCAGAAAGAGGACGTTTTCACCACGTTTCTCCCCCAGCTTCCCCGTGGTCAACCCCAGCTCATCCTGCAAGCTCAGGGCTGACCCGGGGGCTTTCAGTGACATCAGGACCTCTACCCAGCCAGGGAAGCCCCAAGAACCAAACCTTACCTTTAAAGGCCATTTCTGCTCGCTCTATAATCTTTTTCTACTGCCCGAGCAGCACAAAGATAAGAAGTAACAAGGGAAAATCATAGATGGAACGTTTGTAAATTAATGCATAACCGGAGTGATTTATTGTTCAGATTTGCTGTGTCTGAAAAAGAGACGTGGTTCAAAAGGTGGATCATTATGGTTCTTGTTTATTTTGTGATGTTCTGCAGGATGGCATAGTAGTAATGATGTAATCACTACCAGTAAAAGTCACAGTCAGGCAATGACTCATTTAGAGCTCACATGATTACAGAAAAAAATAGATACCAGTGTTATTCTGATGCTTATCAGTGCTGTGTCATATACATAACCATATTAATTGTCTCGGTTAAAAAGAGTTGATTCTGGGGACAAGAGTCAAAGCATGAACTTTTAAGCCTCTTTGCACTTTCCCCTCCAGAGACATATTTTGTTTTTCATCTCAGCACCTCTGCAAGTGTGGAATATGTGTCCTTGCGTTTTTCCAGAGTAGCCTGTCACTGCTTTGGCAGTGTTAGAAAATGCTCACAAATATTACGTAGCAGTTTGCCTGAGCCTGTTATATTCATGCTAATATACAGCGTTATAGAAAGATCTAGCTCATTTCCTAATTATGGAGCATTTCACACTGGATGGCAAATGAAAGGCTTAAGCCCCAGTGGGATCGTATGTGTCTGACCCACAAATAATTGTTTGACATCAGAAGGTTTATTATCTCCTGGCGGGAATGAGAAGCATATTTCTTAATAGGTTGCCCACCCTGGGCATTGCAAGCCTTCCTTTGATGAGTGTCTCTATGGTAATTGATGTTAATGAGCAGCAAGCCAAGGAGAAACACTGGGTCACCAGGTAGGAAGCCCCCCAAGAGATAATCTAATTACTCTCCAAAACAAATTACTTTCAACGAAAACAAATTACTTTCAATCACTCTGCAACAGATAAGATCAGTGGAAGGAGCTCAAAGCTGATGACAGCTGGAGACTGAGGCTTCACGAGTTTATGGATTGATCGCTTTTCTCTTTGGTCCGTTTTGTTGAATGACAATGGAGTGACAGAAAACTGGAGCCAAGAACTGAGCTCCCTTTCATTTCATTCAGATGAATGCGGAGGACCTGCCAGCTCGATGCTCTTTGCTGTGTGCCTCATTGATCTAAAATTGGAAAAGCTGTAGCCGTGCATGTTCACATCTGTAACACGAGCAAAACTCTCTAGGAGTAAATGTACAGGCGGGGGAGACTATAAAATCCACTCATTGTGCATCATTATCCTGGGAAGCAGAAGGGAAAACATGACATTGCTGCTTATTTGTGCGTGCACATAAAATGTCAGGCAAAATGGCATTCTTATGAGGCCTTAACAGGCCTAAACTGCAAATATTAATTGATACTCTAATAATTTACTACCAAGAATTGTTGCCAAATGTCCAAATGTTTCCACTGAAGTAAACGACTTTTTTCCATGGAAGGTAAATTGGGGTCTTAGCTGCCTTTCTCAACAAAGTATTAAAAATATTTTTCAGAACGTTAACTGATGATGATTGTTGTTGTGGGTTTTTTTTTGTTGTTGTTGTTATTATTATTATTCAGCACCATACGATGTCAGACTGAAATCCAAACTATCCGTGACGAACCACTGCATTAACCAAATTGTAAGACCTTGTTTCAGTGCAAAGTGGTGGCCAGAGATCATGACTGTAAAATCTTACCTAATGACAGCGCAGAAGTAACTTAGGTAGAAAGGGCTATAAATTACCAGCAAAAGCTGCAGGGGATATGTCTGTCATTACCTTTCTCAGGAAATTGAGAGTTAAAATGCATCTCTAAAGGAAATGTAAGCCAGGCATGTGAACGATTAATCAATGGGTATTTCTGTAATTTGCCATCATGGTGCAAAGTGTTAATGCTGCTGCTTGTATGTGTCTTGGAGGAGAAAGTAAATTTGAGGATTACTGCCTTTCAGGAATGGGATACTGGCATGGCCAGCGGAGCCATGAGCAGGAAGGGTTTGTGTAGGATCTGTTTATAGTTCTCTTGCTCTTTATTTCATTAGTATTGGCTAGTTCCTTCTACCATATTATACAATCAATGAGGCATCTGCCTAACTGAATCCAAATTACACTGATGGCAATATGTGACCTATTAGTCAAGAAAATGGAAAAAGAGACATCTATTGCCTAGCGATAGCAGGTCTTCTGCAGAGCGAGGCTGCAGTACCAGAGATCGGTAGCTGTTTTGTTGCAGCCTTTATCTGCTAGAGACCTCTGATAAAGAGTAATATACAGGTCTCAGGGAGCCTTCACTATAGAATGAAACATTGGTGCCTGACACAGACCTATGAGATGGACTCCTGCCCCGCTCCGGAAGTCTTTCAAAATGGGTTAAATTCAGAATTAATTGAGGGGAGGAGCATCTTTACAACTCCCTTTGCAAAATGAGTGCCTAAATCAATAGATTCACATTCAAGAGTATACGAACTGTAGAACAATCCATACGAGAGAGACACCATGACTCCACTTTTTCATCCTCAGCACGTATTGGTCTGCTTTGCTCACTTCAAGAACTGAGGTGTCCCTGCCTCTCATCATGCAAGGATCTTCCTGGTACCTCCAGCCATGAAAAAAACAGGGGCAATTTGGCTCTTACTTGTGGCCCGTAATGTTTAAGGAACTCGGTTTTCAGAAAAATGAAAAAAATTGAAGATGCATTTAACATAAAAATTTTGGGGTTAAAAATGGTAGATTAGAATCCTTCTGACCATTATGTCTGACCACAGTTGTAAATATACATAAAAGCAATACAGAGTTTAATTCTGCTTCTTACCTCAGATCAAGATATATAACATACACAATAGCCAGATAGTGGGGGATTTTACACTCCATTTAATATTTGCTGCAGTGTTTAGATAGATAAATCCTTGGTTTAATGCAGGTATTTCACTTCACTTTTCAATGATGCTTCAGATTTTATCTCATACTGAAACAAGTTATTTAATGAATCTGAATAACTTTTGGAGTAAGACATCTGTTACCTACTCGTTTTATCGCTAGTCAGATGTGTAAAACCTAAGTAAACTTGAATTACTTTCTAAAGACCATCCAGGCTTTTTCCATGCTGATTTGTTCTGCTTCTCTTACTTTCAAATGGCCTTTTAATTGGCCATTAAACTAGGAAATTATGGCTGATTAGGATCAATCCAAATGCAATGTTTTGGATGGACTAACTATTTGAATACCGTTCTTTTAGATCCCATGTTACTTCTGCTTTGTCAAGTAAAGGTCACTTTTAGCCACAGTGGCAGGATGCTTCAGTAACCTTTGCCCTTCAGTTCTTGGCCCCGAGTGTCCCACAGCCCTGTTCCGTGGTAGCAAATGGAACTAGTTAAGAAGCTGCAATAAGGACCATCAGAGAAAGTTACTGGTTTCCTGATTCATGGCAAATCATGCAACCACTCCACAGTTGTAGTGTAGGCTTCCTTTCAGCAGAAGGTTGTTTTCTCTGACCTCCAAGTTATTAATAATCTTCATTATTAATAATTATATTAATAATTAATCTTCATCTTTATTAATAATCTTCATCTCTTGCCTCTTCAGCAAAGCCACTGTAAAAACTTTCTACATGACTGTTACCTGTATTAAGGGTTGAGTCAGGGTGTCTTGTGAAGAGGGAGGCAAGATATCATCACACTTTTTAAAAGCCAAGTGAAGAAGCCAAGTGAATAACTCTGTTATTTCTTCTGAGATATTTCTCCTCGGTTTTAGGCCCAGGATATGGACTATGGTGAAAGGTAGAGTTCTGTTGATTTAGCTGAATAACTTTGCTTTCTGGAAGTTGAGGATGTGGCTGTGTGCTAAATATTCTTAACAACCTTAAATGATGCCATGAGGAAACTTTATACTTTTTTTAAGCTTACATTTGCTCGGAACTGTTTCATACAGGGCTTCAGCATTTCAGTAAGAGTCCTTCCTGCAATACCGTAATAATCAAAAGTGATGACAGTAGGTGAATAAGCACTTGTGGATTGAATTGACACTTTGACACAACGTTCACCTGCATTCACTAATCATTTACATCTCTCTCACAGTTTATCCAGTTCTGTTGGTGACTTGCAATTCCTAGTAATGATAAGCAGCAAAGTGTGGCATGAAATAATAGGCAGCAAGAAAACTGTGAGTCTTAGCTGGCTTCCTTAACTCCCTTTCTACCTCTTTTACTCCACAACACTGTAAATTGTTGTAACGTGTTCAGTGCAGACCTCAGACTCCTTTTTATCTGGCCTTGGTCAAGTGTTTGGAGCCCAACACCAAAACCCTCACAGCTATCTACAGTGGAATATACAGTGGAAAATTACTTCTGACTCCCAAAAAATCACCACCTGAGAGCCCCTGGCTCAGTGTTCTTGTTGACAAAGGAAGCAATTTTGCACCTTCAGTGAAATGAAGTTAGAACTTTATGGAATAAATTCATCCTCAGTGAAATTGCTGCGGGGTCAGGTTTGGTTTGATGTGCCTGTATTGGTCTCGTTGCTGAAGTTGTTGCACATCCCAGCTTCCTCCTGTGCTATTTAGGACTGACTTTATGGGAATTGTCAATGTATCAGACTGAATAGGACCACCTGATTAATCCTGGCTTTGGATATATTTGAGCGGGACCACAGCTCTGAGTCCACACTTTTGTGAGTTTGAAGCAAAACTTTAGTAGCAAATCTCTTTCCTTCTTTTTGCAGTATTTCTTCTTCTGCTGCTGGCCCATTCTCTGTCTATTAAAGGAAAAAGATTTCCAATGGAGTTGGAAGTTGCCATAAAGGCAACATTATTTAGCCACTGACAAGAAGAGAGCACAGGTAAATGCTCTGCAGACACCACTTTAGACTGAGAAGCTGGTGATCTAGAATTACTCTTTTGTGAAGAAACTAGAGATTTTCCTCATCGTTTTCACACACACATTGCATAAACAAAGTCCAGGGGCATTACTCCCTAGGTCAAGTTAGAAACGAAAACATAACCTACTGCCAGAGAAACTTGCAATTATTCGTTTCTGCTGCAGGATGCAGGTTTGCTCAAAAAAATAACCATGGTGCAAGGTTATTTTAAAGAAGAAATCGCCATCCATAATAATCCAGCAACACTGCAGATCTCTGTGTTAAGGTAAATCCAAAATAAAAGTAAGAAAACCGAGGATCTCAACCTTCATAAAGAGGCCATGTTACAATTGCCTTGGGTACTAAAATATTTTATTTAAATTAAATGTTTAGATTATGTTCTTACATTTTCTAACTTTTATTGATTCGGTGCGAATAGGGTTCTGGAGAGCTACTGTACCAAATGCATTCCCAGAAAATCAATAAGGCTTCTTCTATACCACAATTACAAAGGATTTCGTAGCACACAGAAAAGATGGGGTGGACTAAGCATTTCCAAATCATGAAATAATGACTTATAGTCAGGAAAAAATGCATTTAGACCATTTGAAGCTGATGGGACTTTTGTGAGCTTTAGAGTAGACTTAATCAGAAGATATCATTTGACCGTGAAAGCTTGAAGTCAATTCCAGGCTAAGTATTGCTCTCAGGAATGCATTGACTCATAGCAATAGTTAAGAAAGCATTAGATAACAGAATGGTGAGAGATATTTGAAATTAGTTGTCTGGCTGTGTTCATTGGAAAGAACCAACAATAACACATGCAACTACGAATTACAGTAGCAACGATCTCTCCCGTGCTTTGACCTTCTTTAGCAGAGCAGTTTTAGAAGAGGAACCCCTCCGGAAGCCGATCGTTTGAAAGATCTTTAAGTATCTGATGCATTTGGATCCTACTAATTCACCGAGGACTATTATACTATATTATTATCTGGGGAGAGCCTCCATGAATGCTCGTCCTGTCGTATGACATCCTGTCAGTGGGCGCACGCAGCGGGAGCTGTGGAATCTCAATTCTGCGCTCGTTCACAGCCCAGGGAGAAATATTGTCACCTTTATGCCTCTTGGATTGCAGAAGCAGCTGGGAAGCAGAGCAGTCCTTGACATATGGTGGAGTAACCTCTCCTTCTTAGGCAGGTTTTTTAACTTGCGCTGTGCTGATAAGGCTCTTTATAGAACAACCCCGTGCTCGAATAACCGCATATCGCAGGGTACTATGTCTTCACTTCTGCCTTCCCTCATTTGCCTGACATACTCATCGCTACCGGAAGCAAGAGAAAGGACCGGACAGTTCTGCTGGCCCTCTGCCATGGGGAAAATAAAGGCTTTCTTTTTGCTGTGGCTTCTGGGATGACATGCAGGAACTACAGCAGGAATCAGAAACCAAAGGAATTAGCACTAACATCTCTAGCTCTGCTTGGGACCTTACTTCCCCCAGGGTATTTACAGCCTCTGTAATTCGCTCACTTCCGACTTCAGAGAAAAGGGGAAAAGACTTACAAATCTCTTCTCAAAAGTAATATTGAATCACATCCACTGAATTTCACTGAATTTCACTGAATTTTTTTAGAGTTGGAAGGGACCATAAAGATCATCTAGTCCAACTCCCCTGCTGAAGCAGGATTGCCCAGAGCATGTCAGAGCATGTTACTCAGGACTGCATCCAGGCGGGGCTTGAAAATCTCCAAAGAAGGGGACTCCACACCCTCCCTGGGCAGCCTGTTCCAGGGCTCTGTCACCCTCACCGTAAAGAAGTTTCTTCTCATATTTGAGTGGAACCTCCTATGTTCCAACTTGTGCCTGTTGCCCCTCGTCCTCTCTCTGGCAACCACTGAAAAGAGTCTGGCTCCTTCCTCCTTCAACCCACCCATTCATGTAATGCTTAGTCCTAAATCTGCAGGAGATCCCAAAGAGACCGCAAAGGAAGTAAAAACTCTTTTAAGTTTCTGCACCATTTTCCTCTTTCGTATATCTAAGTTTTCAGCATGATTTCTCTAGACATTCTGAAGTTTTTCTACTTCTGAGTAGATGTCCCTTCATCCTAGACACATTGAGTTCATCACATTTTGACCATCACTCAGCCTTGAGTGACTCACCTGTGTAATTTTCCCTTGGATCTCCACTACAAGGTAGCCTGCTATGACCACCTTCTACTCATGAGTGGCTTCAAGCCCTATTTCTGATCATTATTTGTGGTAGCCTTCCTTGGCTTCATTTCAGTTGGTTCAAATGATGTTATTGCTCAGTTAGGCACAAGCCTAACTTTTTGACATGTTCAAAGATCTCTGGATGTTTAACTTTTAAATATAGGCAGATACATTCTTCCAAAACACATTCTCTTCAGCTTTAGGGTTACAGAAAGCTGAAGTTTTTGTTTTGCAGAAATTACATTGAGACATTGAAAAGTGCAGTGGAAATAAATGATCCATTACAACAGGTGAAAATGCTTTTCCAGTTGTGTACTATTTGGTCAGGAGGTATTTTTATTCTACAAGACTTTCCTCCTGTTTTTTTTTTTTTCCTATCCCCATAAAAGCAAAAAGTCCTACACTACCAGGTTTCCTTGTTGAAGGCTCTGTTTATACAGTGAGCAGGTCCAGCACTGGAAGTGGTGATGTGATTCACCCTATAACACATTTGTTCTGCAAATATTTTTTTCCTACAATACATTTATAGAAACATGTAAAGGCATGCGTCTTTCTATTGAACTTTGATAAAAAGATGCCAATAAACGATAAAGTTCAGTGACACCGATATGAACTGAAATAAAAATCACACATTGCAACTATTGTATTTTGAAAACAGTGAGATTCATTAGCTTATTTAGCTCTAGCAAAAAATAAGGCACTTATTCTGGGTTAATCATCTAGGGTTTTTTTTCCCAGAGCCAATAAAGAAATAGACACTTCCAGAGATTATTTAACCCATATCTCTTAAACAGCTGTTTTGAGATAGGGTTGGTACTATCCAGTGCAGATAAGTACTTGGAGGCACTTACCTCTGTCACTGACTACAGGAGGAACTTGGACAAATTATTTAGATTGAAAGCTTCCTATAACTAGAGAGAACATTCCAAAAAAGTAGTTAAGGGCTTCATTTTCATTTAAATTTGATTATAGATGAACATTTAAAAGTCAGTCCATGTAGCATCAGCAACAGTAACAATGAAAATAACTTTTAAAAGCTCTCCATCAGTTGTTAGGAAATTCTCGCTTACAGCCATCTTTTTCACTGGTTTGAAATATCATTTAGTGCAAATGTTTTGCTCTTTCTGCCTCAATTTTTGAGCTTCACAAGGGAACAATGCAGCTGTCAGAATGAATAAACAAGCTCATCAATTCTTACTGCATGAAAGAAATTTGAATTCTCGGTGAAGAAAATGAATACTTATGATCATGAATATTATTCACGCTACAGTATCGCAGAAATAGTAATCATAAAATAGCTTCTGTTCACTGAGATGCACAACAAAATGAACTAAAAAAGCCTTTCAGATTCATTTCAGACCATAACCTCTGTGTGTGTGGTGGGTGCTCGATACCTTGAAGAATGCATATGTAGCCAGGATGAGTTACATGCACAACTGCTGTGGGGCCCAGGGTTGCAGGGCAGTGAACCGCCTTTGTAGCAGTCATGTAATAACATTGCAGAATTCTATAGAGGGAAAAAAAAAACCTGAGGGTCTCGGATGCCTTAGTATTATTTACTGGGTTTATAATATTGTGAACTTGTGTGATGTTTGAAAGGCCAGAATTTCTCAAATCAGGCCATGACCCGGAGGATGCAGCAGAAGACACCTGAACGTGAAGTGGTCCTGATTTTTATTAATTATTCTTCAGTCATGCAGAGAAAACTGGGTTCCTTCTTGTGTGTCTCAAGTGGACCATCAGAAAAAGCTGAAGATAGTCACAGTCAGTAGTTGCTTTTGAAATGCTTGGTGACATACAATCCCTTGCTCCAGGGAGCTTTTGATGGAAGACCCTGATCATCCAAAGACTGATTGATTGATGTGATTAACTTCAGTACCATAAGCTACATACGATAATAAGTGTAAGCCACAAGTGCAGGCCAGCATCCTACAAGACTCTGTATTTTTGTATGACTTTGTCTATGTGTGCAGCCTCACTGAGCTAAGATTGCTCATAAAGAAAAGTTATTTGTGTGAGTGTTGACAGGAGGGAAATGCAAGTGTATAGACAAAAGGATGAACGTAAACAGGCAGGAAAATACAAAAACAGCATGTGGAAGCTGACCGAAACTTCGTTGTTTCAGAGAAGTTGCTGAGGGCATGGGGTTATGTTTTGCTTAATTGTTATTTAAGGAGGAAGGATTTTTTTTTCTTTATGGAATTGCTCATTTTCTCTCTTGAGATCTGAGAAAATTCCTTCAATGCTCAGTTTGGACGGACAGCAGAAAAGTCAGCAGCAATCCCCTAAAGTGCCCCTGAGATGTCAAAAGCGCAGAATAAGCCAAAATGTGTGGGTCTGCTTCTTTCCACCTCTCCTGGTGCACTCACTGAGTGAGCTCCCGGGGAAGAGCCCGAGTGGAAAAAGTCCACGCACAGACCAGATAAAAAATATCTGTTTGATGCTTAGCTGGGGCCGCCGGCTGCGGGCAATGCAGTTTTACTACACACACTTTTCCCCCCCCCCCAATCTCTTTGTACAAGCGGGGAGGAACAGGAGCTGGAGAGCCCCCCCAGGCGAGGCCAGCCCGCATCCCGGGTGCCAGGCTCCATCTAGTGACACAGCCGGGGATGGCCGGGCTGCAATAAAGCCCGGGAGCAGCGCCGGCCCGCCCAGAGGCGCCGTACCGGGCCGTACCGGGCCGTCCCGTCGCGGCGGGAGCCTGTGCCCCGCCGGCCGCCGGTAACCGGGAACGGCGGGTACCGCTCGCTCAGCGCTCCCGCCGCGGCGGCACCGACCCTGGGAGGTGACCGGGGCTGACTGGGGAGCCACAGCGGCTTTGGCAGATGGGCAGGGTCCTGCCCGAGGCTGGGTTCCCTTAGCGAGGTGTAAAAAGCATTCCCCGAAGGCGAATTTTATTCCTCACCTCCGCGTAGCCGCTGGATGGGGTTTGATGTACACACGCCCACCCCCCGGCCCCCTTCCCGGCGCTCACATCAGGGAACGGGCTGCGGGACCGGCAGTGCCGCCTGTCCCGTCCCATCCCATCCCATCCCATCCCATCCCATCCCATCCCATCCCATCCCATCCCATCTCCTCCCGTCCCATCCCGTCCCCTCGGGGACCGCTGGGGTCCGGCCGGGCGGGGAAAAGCGCGGCCGGAGACTCGAAGGGGGAAAAGCTGGGAGGTAGGGATGGGGAGGGAGCGACTTCAGGGTGTCCCCTGCGAAATGATGTCATCCGATCAATATTTTCGGGGGGAGTGACCGATCCCGACCAATTCCCGCTATGAAATGGGCTCTATATTGGAGCTGGATGCAGCCGAATCGATCGGGCTGATAAGGGAGAGCTATAAAAGGCCGGGGGGCTGGCTTCCCCCGCGCTACATCCCCGAGCCGCAGCCAGCGCAGCCAGCGCCCGGCCGCCTCTCCGCTCCCCTCCGCGCCTCTTCCGCGCCCCTCCCGCGGCATGGGGCCGCCCCCCGCCGCCCTGGCGCTGCTGGGGCTCGCCGTCGCCGCCGTGTCGCTGCCGCTGCCCGACGCCGGTCCGCACGTTAACTACGGGTGGGGGGAACCGATCCGGCTGCGGCACCTCTACACCGCCAGCAAGCACGGGCTCTTCAGCTGCTTCCTACGCATCGGCGGCGACGGGCGGGTGGACGCTGCCGGTAGCCAGAGCCCGCAGAGTGAGTACGGGCGGTACCGGGGTTGGACGGGACGGGATCGGGACGGGTCCGCGGAGCTAACCGCCGTTTTTCCCCTCTGTCTCCGCAGGTCTGCTGGAGATCCGCGCCGTGGCGGTGCGCACCGTGGCCATCAAGGGTGTGCGGAGCTCCCGTTACCTCTGCATGGACGAGGCGGGGCGGCTGCACGGGCAGGTGAGCTGCGACGAGCCCGGACACCGACCCCCGCTCCCGGTGGCTCTAAACCCGGGATCGCCTTTCCCGAGGGAGCTTTCCAGCCCGGCCGCCGCGCTGAAACGGCAGGCGAGACCAAAGGGCTGACATATTTTTTGTATGGCTGCGGTTGGTAATGGGTTAACAAAGCTTTCCGGTCCCCCCCTCCCGCCCCCATCTCCTTTTCTCCATAGGACCGGTGATTCTTGTCGCTGATACTGCCGGAAAGGCCAATCAGGGTTATTAGAATTCAGCAAAGAACATCATTTACCACGCCAATATGTGTTGCATGTCCCCCGCCAAAATATACTGAAAATATACTGAAAATAGTCTAGGGCAACATTGCCTTTATGTTTAAAAAGCCTCATCGGTGGGTGGCTGCGTTTCTGCTGCAGAAATAGATTAAGTCGGGGCATAGAATCTTAATGATAGAATAACTTAACCTGAATAATTTCTCGCCGTTTGGGTGAGGTAGTCTAAAATAAATAAGTAAATAAATAAATAGGATTACTCCTTTGGAAAGGAGATGCAGCCAGATGGCTGCCAGGCAGACAAACCCCAGAAACACGGGGTTACCATCTCTTAGGTAGTACCAAACGGAAGCGGGATTTCGAGGGGCAGAAGGACTGTTCTCCACTGTCTCTCTTCTGACCTGAGGTAACAGCACACCTGTGGGACTCCAAGAGGTTGAGGAGTTGAGTGACCTGCTGACACCACTTTGTTAGGTCATGCTTTTTTTCCCTAGGCATGTCAGCGTATCAGCTAGTCGTTATCAGTGATAGAAACTTGTTTTTGAAGCCGCATGAGTAAGTTGCCGACTCTAGAATTTGAAGGGTAAGAGTCAGATTCGGTCTGTGTATGACTGCTTTACAGGAGCCTGAGTTTCACAGAGCGATGGCTTTTTATTATACCGTAGTAAAGATACAGCTTGATTCTGCTCTGATTACTCTGGCAAAATTTCTGCTGATTTCAATCGGGCAAGGACTTGGCCCATTGTCAAAACTCCCAGTATCTTTAATAAGAGCAATGCTGATACAGTGATGGTTTTGAATGCATTTATAACATAGGACTAAACCTTTCGTTACGAATTTCCTTGCTTTTCTGGGCTGGAATCAATCGATGCTGTGATAAGCTGCATAGGTTCAGACTATATGGTAGGTCAATTATTAGCTTAATGTTTTAATGTGTATTCAAAGCAAAATGATCAATGAAAACAAAGAAGAACCTGGATCCTGCTCCCATAGGAGCTTCCAGCTGGACTTCAGCAGTCACAGAATCTTAAAATAGCTTTCATATAACACTGTTTTTAAGTAATATGCGTATGCCTTGTCTGAGACTGGGTTTGTTGGTGTATAGTATTAATTGCAGGCTTTTTTTTTTTCTGAAAATACAATGGCATGCAGCCATGCTGTCGCATCTGTATGTCGTGGACACCTGCTGTCACCTCTCTGCTAACAGCCCCAGCAGGCAGCTCTGCAGGCAATTCTCTGCTTTATCAGCGTTACGCTCAGGAGTGGAAGAACGAATGGGCAAATACGGTGTTTGGGGACTGAACTAGGCAACCACTTGCACTGCTGAAACTAACACTGGAAAACTGATGACTTGGGTTGATTTTTGCATGTGCAGTGTGCCACAGTCTGTAGTTTAGGGGAAATCATCTAACTGCTTAGTACACTGAGATACTATAAATTCCTCCTATGAAAAAAATAATCTGGAAGTAGTTAAAGTGCGTTTGGTACTTTTTTATAAAAAATACACTAGAGACAATCCCAATGAAATGAAGAGGGAATGATATAGTTGAGACATGGGAGGCGCAATCAATAACCATTATTTGTAATGCGCACTTGCTCAAGAAGCTTTTTTATTTCATCATCCTTGTTAGTGAGGCTGAGCACTCATAGAAATAAGGACAGCTAACAATTCAGCCATAAATTTGTATTTTTCTGAGACGTAGTGTGTGTAGGAGGCTAAATATTGTGTAATTTTTTTTGGAGAAAATGCCTTTTAAAAATTATTTGATTAGTTTAAAAAGCGCTTTTGAAAGACAACCAAATGTATGCACTTAATCATCCTCCATATCGTTAAGGGTGTTCGAGAAACGACTGAAGAGTATCAAATATGCTCTCTATTCCGACGGGCAGAGCATTCATGTAAGGACACTTTTATCACTGCAGACTGAGACATAATCAGCAATTGTCTTTTATTGACCGTGAGTTCAGTCACCTGTAGTGGCTGAGCCTGAAATAGCACCGGAGTTGTAAGAAATACGGTGCTTGTGTAAAGACCTGGAAAGCTCTGACCTGGTGATGCAAACTCCTAATATGCTGTCTGTCAGTATGCCAGAAGTTTATCGCTACAAATTCATACCTAAGCAACTACATTCTTCTACACAAAATCTTAACTTGCACTGTTATTAATTTGACAGTTGTGACTAATGTCTAGTGAGCAAGTGACACTGGGTTTAAGTGGTCTTTTGTAATTTCAGCAAATGCTAAGTTAAAAAAAAAAGGCAATTACCTTTTTAGTGTCGTTTTACTGATTGGCCATGTTTGCAAAGTGCTGCCTTTCTACAGACCTGATCTGAGATTCTTTTTCCCTGTGCTCAGGACGGCATAAGTGTGGTAACTGTGGAGAAGTACACATCCAGGATCCAAGTTTATTTACTGTGATGGGTGGGCATGAACTTCAGGAATTCTGGATTAGGTCTTTTAATGGCCTCATAACCCAAAATGCATACTGTGTGCAATGCGGGGAGCTCTAGTAGAATAGAAATAGAAATAGAATCACAGAGAATCACAGAGAATCACAGAGGTTGGAAGGGACCTTTTAAGATTAAGATTTTAAGATCATCTAGTCCAACCAAATTAGAAATTAGAATAGAATAGAATAGAATAGAATAGAATAGAATAGAATAAATTTCAGTTGGAAGGGACCTACAATGATCATCTAGTCCAACTGCCTGACAACTTCAGGGCACTTAAAACTCGGTGGCCATGGTCCGTTGCTGAAGGAGCAGTCACCAGAGCAACGGGCAGCCCACCCGCATGGATCTGGCAGCAGGGTCTGTGAGGTGCACCGAGTTGGGGCCCCCACAACAAGCCAGAGGGACACCCCCACTGGCAGCAGAGAGAAAAGGGCTGGTGGCATCCAAGGTTTATGCTTTAGTTGAATACAATGGGTCTGGTGGGCGTATTTGTAATTCTCGTTACTCCTTGCTGTTCAGCTCAGGTATTCCACCGAGGATTGTTCCTTTGAAGAGGAGATTCGTCCAGATGGCTACAATGTATATAGATCAAAAAAATACGGAATATCGGTGTCTTTGAGCAGTGCCAAGCAAAGACAACAGTTCAAAGGAAAAGATTTTCTTCCACTGTCTCACTTCTTACCTATGATCAACACGGTGCCCGTGGAGTCAACAGACTTTGGCGAATACGGTGATTACAGCCAGGCGTTTGAACCGGAGGTGTACTCCTCGCCTCTCGAAACGGACAGCATGGACCCCTTTGGCATCACCTCCAAACTGTCGCCGGTGAAGAGCCCCAGCTTTCAGAAATGACTCTGATCACACACACATGTTTTTTAAAGAAATATTGCAGAATGGTGCAGGTTTTTTTAGCTTTTCATGTAGTGATATTTCGAACTTTTTTGTATATTTCAGTACAGAGCCAGCATTTTCCTTGCCATGTGTTGTACCTGTAAGAGATGAGTGCCCAGAGGCTATTCTGTAGTCGAAAGAATTGCCTATCCATAGTTTTATTTGGAAAGGGATTAAATAAGAAAAGCTTAACAGCTTCATCAGAGTTCCTCCATTACCATGGTGGTGATAAAATACTTAATTTTTCTACATCAACTTCATCACCATGTATGTTCACCTATTATTTCTGCTCGTAGGAGCAAATGTAGAAAACCTTTTTTTTTCCAGTCACAGGGAGGTTAATGATTTCGTAGCTTCAGGGGCCTTAAAGACAAACAGTTGGAACACAACACAATTAAGGAAAACCTAGCAAATGCGGTTACGCGAACTAGGGTTAACGCTGTTTCTTGAAAAGCTGCTGACAATGTTCTGGGAAAACTTTCTATTGAAAGCATACCACTGGAAAAACAATTCTGCTTGTATATTGTGCTTTTTCTTCCCTTAGGAAATGAGGGAAGGAAAAATTTCTTCCTTCCCTTATTGCTAGAGGGTTCTTCGGAAAACTGGATCTTTGATTTTTTTAAAGGCTAATTTATGCTCACTGTGGGATCAGCATCATCCAGCAGAGAGTTCCCATTAACATTGGTGAGAATTCAGTGCGCGGTTGGAAGAGTGCACAGAACTAGCATTTATGTTCATGGGGTAGGGAATGAGCAGTTCAAATTAGTGCTTAAATTAAGGTTCTGTTGTATATAAGCATTTCTCTCCGTCATTAGCAAACGGAGAGAAAGACTGAAAATGGATGACGTATAGGTCAAATCACTTGCAAAATAGGTTTTCCTGTTTAACCTTTAACCATCAGCAATTCTTTCAAGTCCCTTCCAGGCTTGATTCTGCATCTGTGGGAATCAGTGGAGAGACAGTTTAGTGACTTAAATGCTGCAGAGCTGGGTCAACCACGCTGTTCTTCTTGCAGGAGGGGATTATGAGTACCTTGTGGCCAAAACGCAGATGTCCGATGTCTTCAGTTCTGTTCTCTCATTCTAAGAATTTGATGAAGGAAAAAGCAAGGTAAAACCAAAGGGAAAAAAAAAAAAGTGAAAAAGGATACAGGGATTCTACTTGTTTCCAAAGGTTCTTTTATAATAGATATTTCTATACAAAAAAAGCTTTCCTGGAAATACTGGTGTTCTTCTGACCTAGCACTTCATTGCCAATGCAATATTTATAATTAATTTATTGAATACATACATCTGTTTATTTTGTTACTGTTATTTATGCTCAAAATTCTATTTATATACTCCTGAAGGTGGGTTTTTTAGTTGTAACAAATTTTGTGAAGTTTTGTAATCATGAAATTTTAGCAAACAATAACTTTTTAAAATTTCTGTGCGTTATCAGTAGTGTAATGTGTACATTTGCAATAAAAAAAAATCATCTTCAACACAAATCTAGCCGACTCTTTTGTCACTCCTTTAGTCTAGAGACTTCAAGGAACTTTAGCAAACTGATGGCACCTGGCCCTGCAGCAGATGGGTGAAGATGATGTGCCTTGTGAAGGTGGCAGAGTTGAGGTACAGGGGACAAGGATGTGGAGGGACAAAGGGGTTTTCCCAAGCCAGGCAGTGAATACTAAGGCTGGAATTCCAGTCTCTCTGCTGCCAATTACTGATGAGCTCCACGGGAAACAGCGAGTCTAAGAAAAGTATATCTGTTACGGAAGGGTTTTGGAAACAGCTCATTAAGTTTTGACTTTGAGATACGTGAAGGTCACTCCATCTAGTCCTCTTGATACAAGAAGTGAGTGAAGCTCAGCTTTAAGCTGTGTGTGTCCTGATGTTTCCCTCTCAGTCCTCATCATTCAATCATAGAATAGAATAATTTAGGTTGGAAAAAACCCTTAAGATCATCAAGTCCAGCCATAAACATAGCACTACCAAGTCCACCCCTAAGCCATGTCCCTCAGCACCACGTCTACAGGTCTTTTAAGCACCCCCAGGGATGGTGACTCAACCACTTCCCTGGGCAGCCTGTTCCAATGCCTGACAACCCTTTTGGTGAAGACATTTTTCCTAATATCCAACCTAAATCTCCCCTGGCACAACTTGAGGCCATTTCCTCTTGTCCTATTGCCTATTACTTGGGAGAAGACGCCAATCCCTACCTCTCTACAACCTCCTTTTAGGTAGTTGCAGATCTAGGCCAGTGAGTGCTGCCTGTAGGCATCACCAGTTATACTTCATATGCTATAAAGCAGTCGTGGATTTGCATCTATTGTATAAAACATCCCTTTCTTATTCCATTTATGTCATTAAAACCTGCCGTTTGGACTCCTCGCAGCCTTCAAGGTGCCGGACACCGAAAGGAGTGCTGCTTGGAGGAGGTGATTCCTCAGGGAGATGGAAAAATCCACCAGCAGCTGTGGTTTCTGTGATTCTTCTTCAGCTGTGCAAAATCCACCTGCAAAATGCAAAAAAGTCTCATGACTGGAAGGGTGCACTCTTTTAAGATATGCAACAGCACAGCAGGGGAGAAAACTGGTTATTTTTGCCTGAAAAAGATGCCAATCTCCGGCAGGAAAAAAAGAACTGAAAGTATCTGTTTGGAAACGCTGTGGGTCACAGGAGTTGCAGATTTCTTGGTCGGCAAACATCTCCCATAGTGTTTCCCATTCTCCTTTGTGCTGAGCCACTGCCACACATCCGGAGGCTTCCCGCTCCTCATGTCCTGGGAGATGTAGTCCTGATTTTCAAGTTGCTTTATTCCAAAAGTTTTCAGGCTTGCAGCATTCTGGTTTTCTGGTTTTCATTTCCAGCTCTGATCAGCCAGTACATTTTCTTGGAACATTAGATACCTTTCAAGACCTTTTTGTAAAAAATAAAATAATAATAGAAAAAAAAAAAACAGAAAAAAAAAAAAAAAAAAATATGTACTTTTAAAGTTTGGTCAAAAAAAACCACTTTTACTTTTCTACTGACAAAATGCACAGTTTTGATGGGAAACACAGCAAATGACAGTGTACAGAGGCTACACTGTTTAATTTAACCAGTGAGAGATTTAAGTAGGTGTAACATCGTTGTTCGTGAATATTGCTCGAGATGAGCAGCCTTACATTTGCGAACGGTGTCTTGAGCTCTCCAGTGACTCTGTTTGCTGACACCTTTGGATTTGCATCTTCCACCAGCAGCACAATGTTTCTTACTGCAACAGCACGGTTAGAGGTCGGTTCAATATTTATTCAGACGGAGGGAAGAATGCCAGGAGCTGAATTACCCACACCGCTTCCTGGAGCACGTTAGTTTTCCTTGGAGGTTTTCCATCCAAGCTCTGACCAGACCTTGGCTGTTTTTCTTATAAAATCTCACAAGATCGTGGCTTGAGGTGGAAGGATTACTGGAAAATGCTCTCCCCACCATCAGACACCTGACTCGCTCGGGAACTTGGTGTGCAAAACCTGGGAACACCATCCTGTGGGAATGTAAACACGACTACCGCTATCCACTGTATATGTCCCGGTCGATCATAGTTTCTCAAAGACAGTAGGACAACTGCAGCACTTTCATTTGCAATACTACATTTTACAGCCCTAAAAGGTTTTTGAAGGTCGGGTGTCAAATGCCTCCTTGTGAAGTCTCAGTTAGAAGCTATGATGTGCAAATACCAGTTGTCAGAGTAGTGGGAAGGCTGTAGGAAAGGAGATACTGGGCATCTCCATTTCCACTCCGGGGAAGTGTAAAAAGCTATAAATCCTTTATTCCAGAGCCATAATATCAACTTTACCTCTGCTCAAAGCACTGACAATGTTTTCGTGAAAATTTGGGACCACTCTTTCTGCTCTGCCGGTGTACTTTGTATGTGAATGGAGAACAACATGATAAACTAAATAAATGTACTTTCTTTCCTCAAAAATGTATGGAAGCCAACCCTCCTTTCAGGCAGCGTCAAAGACAGTGAAAGCAGAGATGCATTTCCCTTGGGAGCGAATGGGAGTGGAAAAAAGACATCATTAGGGCTCTGAATTCAGGTGAATTTGTGACAGTCCAAACACAAAGCAAGTTTATCAGGCACCCCGTTGGATGAGGCTGTTGAAGGTAAGAATGCCCCAAATTGACACGAGTGTTTTGTAGTCTTCTTGCCAGTATATTGTATTTTCAGCATTTTTCATCAATCCCGCTGCCTGCTGGGATCAAAGAACTTGCTTTTCATTAACTTTCAAAGCAAGATTTAAATTGTAGCTATTACCTTAGAGGAAACCTTCAAAGACACCTTTAGATTTCCCCTGACATCAGTGAAGAGTCTGTGTTTGCTTGTGATCGTGTGGTGGTAGAGCAGGTAGGTGCTCACACCTGGGAAACCTTCGGTGATTTTAATGTGAGATCTAGTGATATCTGCGCTTTAAATTAACACAGAAAACAAGCTGGCTCTACAGTCGCTCTAGATAAATCACGATAAACAGAGTGAATACATATAAAGCAATAAAGTCTGCTGTGATGGAGCATTTTTAAAGAACTAGTTAGCTGAGCCTTTAGCAGCACGACTTTATTTTCACTCAAATGGAGTTTTATTTTTTTTCTTTAGACTCATGTCTAGTTTTTAAAGACATCTTTTCCAGTCCTCTGCCCTCCTATGTCTGGGAGGATGACGGGCCCCCTGACCCCCTGGCAGACTATTTTGGTGTGCCCAGAGCCACATTTTCATTCATTCAGTATCTGGAAAACAACATTATAAATTAACATTTTTTTAATATATATGGTTTTTTAATAAAAATATATGCTTATAAATAAGTATAAACGCTTCCTTTTACCAGTATAAATGCTTCCTTTTACTAGTGCTGACCCTCCCGCTGATTTAGGGGACCATTGGCAGACTCGGGGGGTGTGCCCCCCCACCGGCCGCTCCCCCCCGCTTCCCCCCGGTGGCGCTGGGGCGCCCCCTGGCGGGCACACGAGGGGATGCGCCACTACGGAGGCGGGGCGAGGGGCGGGGCGAGGCCGAAAGGGGGCGTGGTCATTCATTCGGGTTCCAGCCAGG